>NC_133881.1:7652766-7656459 GCF_044706935.1 Curcuma longa
TAGCTATATAATCTTTATGGTTTGACTTGGACGAGTAGGAGTTGATGAAGTCACATCTGCACAACGTGCAAACATGATAACTGCCCACGTCTGCACGTTGTGCAAATGTGGGAAGTGTTTTAATTGCCTTTAAAAGGCTGCACTTGATTCATTCGAGGTGGGCATCCAAGAGAGAGATACAAAGAGAAATAGAAGGAGGATAGACTGCATGTCTTACAAAAATTTCTTCAGAGGAGGAACATCCACTATCGAACGGAATTTGGTTCGTAAATAGTGAAGGATTATTTGATCTGTAACATCCTTCCAATGACAAGTACAAAGAACAAGATCAATACAAAAATCACTGTAAGTGTTTTTCATTTTTTTGTTCAATAATTCATGCATTCGAATCTACAGATGGCATGGTGGATGAGAGGGGCTTTCCTCTTGTTAATATGAAGAAAATGGTGGAAAATGATAGCATGGTGGATGAGAGGGGCTCTCCTCTTTTAATCCGAAGAAGAGAGGTGAAAGGCATTCGGTGGAGTTGAGGGATGAAGTTGGAGGTGATTGCTTGAGGATGGCTAACAGTGGAGTGAAGAGCTTCAGTTGGATGGTGTGAGGATGAACTATCTTCTTCTAAATCGAAGAAGAGAGGTGGAAGATGGAGATAAGGATGGGATGAACTCTCCCTTTCTAAACCAAAGAGGAGAGGTAGAGAGACGCCGATGGTGGAGAGATGGAGGCGGAGGATCGGAGCTGACGGTGGATGAAGTGGAGTGGAGTTGTTGATGAGGGTCGCGGGTGAGGTTTTGTGGATATCGTCAATCCCCTTCCTATATGAGTTGTGTCCGTGAGTCAAGAGAGGGGGTTGTGTGTGTGGCTTGGATGGTGAACCGGCCAATGGCTTCAATTGAACCAACCTTAATTGCTTCAAGTGAACCAAGTTGAGGACTTCAATAAACCAGACCAAGATACCTTCAACACTTGAACAACTTCAATTGAACCACTTCAATGTGGACCAAACCAAGATGAACCAAGTTTAATGATGTGAACCGCTTCAAAATTTGAACCAATTCTCTTTAAATTGAACTAACTCCAATTCAAATTAGACTTCTCTCCTTAACCCTAGCCTTAGACTAAAGTTGGTTCGATTCGACTCGAATCCATGACTCATTTTAATTTCCTAAAAATCACATTCACATTTTAAGAAATAATATCAAGGAAAATTGCAATGTAGCTCAAAATAACCTTTAACTCATAAAACATAATATAAGGTGTGAAACTAACATGCGAGCAGATTAAAACATCAAATAAAAAACTAAAATAAATTGTTGGTTATCAACAAGTCAAATAAATTAATACCTTATAAGTTTATAATTATAAATAAAAATTTAACTATATTTTTTTAAAAGAAAAAACTTACTACTTTCAAGTTTTCCCACATCTTCTAATTTTTTTTAATATTGATTGGCTTCAAACTTAACCCTAATCTTGGGTACAAATAAGACTTTCTACTACGCTAAGAATCAATGAACTCCTGAAATAATCAAGTACCTGACAATCAGTATTGAAAGTGAATTCTGAAGTAACTATTGATATTGGAATGACTAACCCATCACAAGTAATTTAAGCAAGTATAGAAAATTTATGATAATTTTGCTTCCACTATCCTAAATGTCAAAAGTATCATAATAGTCCTCAATTATTTCTCGAAGATACTTATCTGACATATTATAATCATCAAAAACTTGGTCTCTTGTTTTTTATACTTGTCTAATTTTGTGTGTGGGATCCAACAAGTTCATATTTGTCAGTCTAAGGATCCACTAAATCTTATCACTTCTAGTAGTATCTTGACATGCATCCTTTGTCAGCCATAAAAAGTCATCACATATCCCCAGGTCATATGTTTACAACTCTTTTCTAGCAACTAAGTCACAAGTCCAACGCCAGTTATTCATTGGATGTCATAAAACATAATACTTAAAAAAAATGAATTCGACTCGAAGAGTACTAGTATTATGAGATACAAATTATAAGTCATCTAGTTTGCAAGTCAAATAACACATTGGCAAACCAATACATTATCTGTCACATTTCTTAATCTTCTAGAAGCCATCATAGGAAGAAAATCATGTGGTAGCAAAACTGAGTTGTCTGTTAGATCTGATGGAATTCATATATATCTTTATAACGGTATGATATTGTCCACTTTGGACCCACACCCTCATGATTTTATTTTTGGGCTTTATCCAAAAGGCCTCGTACGTACCAATGAGATATTTTCCATCTTATAACTTAGGATCTTTTCCATATATTTCTAATGTGGGACTTTGATTGTATTCTAACAATCTACCCTTCAAACAAAGGACCACAGGGAGCTCCCCTTAACGGTCCCAACGGACCCCTTATTGGTACGGATCCCAACGGATCCACCCCCTTAACAGTCCCAGCGGACCCCTTATTGATATGGATCCCAACGAACCCGCCCCCAACAGTCCCAACGAACCCCTTATTTACGGATCTACGGATCCGCCCCCAACAGTCCCAATGGACCCCTTTATTGGTACGGATCCCAACGGATTGTCCCCTTAACGGTCCCAACGGACCCCTTATTGACCCCTTAATAGGAACTCCCACCACATGGACCCGCTCTGATACCACTGTTAGATCCGATGGAATCCATATATATCTCTACAACAGTACGATATTGTCCACTTTGGACCCACGCCCTCATGGTTTTATTTTTGAACTTTACCCAAAAGGCCTCGTACCAATGAGATATTTTCCATCTTATAACCCCAGGATCTTTTCCATATATTTCCAATATAGGACTTTGATTGTATTCCAACCGTGCGATCCTTGCACTCCATAAAGCTACATGCTCATCATGGTCAAGACTTAGAGCTTGAAGATTCAAAGATCACCTAGCAAAGTAATTAACGATTTTAATCATGATGACATTTTGTAGCACATTTACTAGTTCTTTTCTTTGAGATCACTCCTGCTAATTCCATTTACATGTACCACTCCTTTTCTTCTTACTTTCAAACTTGTTGACAATATATGCTGTTGAAGATCGGAGATGGCTAGAGAGGGGGGGGGGAGTGAATAGTCTCCCTTAAAAATTGATTTTCTCCTACAAAGATGTTAGTGCGCAGCGAAAATAGCTAAACAAGATAAAATCAAGGAAGACACAAGATATACGAGGTTCGGGGGAATTTGCCCCTACTCCTCGGCGTGTCCGTAAGGTGGACGATCCCTTGATCTTCGGTAGATCAAACCCCGGATGAATCCGGCTAAATGAATCTCCTTCTCGGTGGAGTGACCTCTCCACAACCAATCTCACAGATAGATGTGTTAAGCACAGAGATTATAGAAGGAAATAAAGATTGAGACAAACAAAACAAAGAGCTTACAGCACAGCCTCAATAAATGGATCAAAACCTCAAGCAACTTCCCGAGAGCAAGGCACCACTCCTTGCACCACCTCAGGCAGAAGGCTTCAAGGAAGAGCACTGATCGTGAGCAAGCGAAGAACACCCAAGCACAAGCACACAGAAAGCTATTCGTTAGAGTTGTTCTTCCTTCTCTTTCATTTCTTCCTTTTAGCCTGCTTGTTCAAACGGTCTCTGAGTCCACTGCACAATGACCAGACTGAGCCATCTGAGCTTACTAGCACCAAGCTCCTCTCAGCACACTCACTGATCA
>NC_133881.1:7656559-7734758 GCF_044706935.1 Curcuma longa
AAAATTTGCTTAATTTTCCTATTGGAAACTTCTACTTGGCCACTTGTCTTAGGATGGTATGGTGTTGCTACTTTGTGCTTCACTCCGTACTTAACCAATAACTTTTCAAATTATTTTTCAATGAAATGTGACCCGCCATCACTGATTACCACTTTGGGCATTCCAAATTTGGGAAATATATTCTTCTTGAACATCTTAATCACTGTAGCACTATCACACTTGGGAGAAGCAATAGCTTCGACCCATTTCGACACATAATCTACAGCAACTAAGATATAATGATTTCCACAGGATGATGGAAAAGGTCCCATAAAATCTATGCCCCAGACGTCGAAAAGTTCAACCTCTAGAATGGAATTCTGAGGCATTTCATTCCGTTTGGAAATATTTCTGGTTCGTTGGCAGTTGTCGCATTGGACTACATACTGTCTAGCATCTTTAAATATATTCGGCCAAAAGAATCCAGCTTGCAAAACCTTTGTTGCTGTTTTCCACCCCCCATGATGTCCCCCATACGGTGATGAATGACAGTGATGCAGTATTAGCTCAATTTCTTCTTCTGGAACACATCTACGAATCACCGTGTCACTACTAGAAAAATGTTAATAGACAACGCGAAAAACGCGTTGTCTTTGTGGGGTAAAAAGCGTTGTAAGAGGCCCTGTTGTAAAAGGGGTCCCTCAACGACAACGCTTTTTAAGCGTTGTCTTTGTTAACATCGACAACACCTTCGCAACGCAGAAAAAGCGTTGTAAATATTACAACATTTTTTGCGACGCTTTAAAAACGTTGTTTTTAATAGGTATGACAACACATTTTGCAACGGTTAAAAAGCGTTGTAATTGTTTTACAAATTGCTTGGGTTTTTGCAACGTTTTTAAAAGCGTTGTCTTTTGATTTTTTTAGCAGTAAATAAGAATTAATATATTTTGTAAATACAAAACTATTGGCTACAAAATTTACTCAATCAGAGGTACAAAACATACAACTTATATTCACACAAAAACCATTCTTACAGCAGGTTCATAACATACAGCAGGTCGATAACATACAACTTATACAAGTTCATAACACAAATTCAATTTACAACTTCCAACATATAAGCTCCATAACAGGAGCAGGTCCATAACAAAGGTTTCAAGGCAACAGCAGCAGAAATATCATCACAACAGCAGTAGAAATATCATCACAACAGAATATCCTCCAACAGCAACAGAATATCATCACAACATTAGCAGCACCATGTATCAGCAGCAGAAATATGGGCACAACAGCAGCAGATTTAGCAGCAAGTGCATCACCAAGTATGGACACAACATTAGCATCACCAAGTATCAGCAGCAGAAATATGGGCACAACAGCAGCAGATTTATACACAATGAACAACGGATATCAGCATTCCATACCTACTCATAAACAGCATCAGCAGAATTAATCACAACACAATGAACAGATCAGCATTCCATACACAACAACAGCAGCAGAATTAACAAACAAATATATCAATGGAACTGGCATGGTGAAAGATCTACGATAGAGAAGTCAAATAATGATAGTGATCAAGTATTTTTGAAAGCGCTTTGACAATAGAAATGGAGTGGCAACAACCACTTATCAGCATCGTAGCCTTGTTATGAATGTAAGTATAGCAAATTCATTTAAAAGACAATATTATAGTTTATGTTATAATGGGTTAACTTGGGAATCCAGTTATCCCTTTTGATGTTGATTGGGTGTAGAGTAAGTGTCTCTACTGTAATGATTGATTTACGGTGTAGAATCATAATTAACAACCAATCATTATGTTGCATATTTAGTTGTTAGAAGCATATTAAGGTATTTTGGGTTGATTGGTAGGGATGTGGAAGGTGGGTGCTTTATAGTTGTTTCATTACATGTACCTTGTGTATGATTAAATTGCTGAAAATAAACAATGGAAGTGTCCTTGAAAAAGAGCCTGATTTTGAAACTATTCCACTCTTATTACTTGTGACTTGCTTTTATGTTGTTTGCCCTTTTCATATTTAATAGTGTTTCCTATCTTAGATTGTTTTTGTTGACACTTGTTGATAATAAGTTAATTAACAAGAAAGAACATATACATGTGAAATTTTAAAAAAATAAAGCATAACTACTTATATCTAACAAATAAATCAACGAAGGAATTATTTATACCATAGATATTTGACTCCATTGATTCCACGCTCCAAAAGAGATTATATGACTACTTGTACTAAATTAATAAAATAATAAATGAATTATTTATGCTATAGAGTTTTAGCTCTGTGCTCTAAAAGGGGTTGGTATCTCAATCTATTTTTTATTATACCATATTTCAATCTATTTTTTCATTTTATTAGCTATTAAAGCTACACTAAATTGCTTGAGAATATTAAATTTTTTATCAAACTTTACTAATAAGTGCACATGTTCATCTTCAATTGTATCGACAACAAGATTTATTTATTTTTTCACTTGGCATTAATTGAATGTAAAACTTATAGTTTATGCTCACAAATAGCATAGCTTCTATTAGTAGTATCAAACATGTCAGCCTGCGCACAAGTCAGCACAACCTAGGATGGACCAACTTATTAGGTCAACTGTGCCTATCACTATGTATGGCTGGTTGCATGCCATGCAGCAAGGTGCAATCCCATGTGTTGGGCGTGGTCTCAGCCATATTTATCTCTAAACTTTCTCATTCAACTTCCCTAATAACCTTACAAATGGCCAAAATTATTAAAATCACAAGGTTGTAACAATCATTTGGTTGTAAATAAAAAAAAATCTATAAAAAATATCAAAATTTCTTTATAAAAACCCACCCACCTCAACTCATCCCTCATCTAAATACATTCATCTTCATCTCAAACTCTCAACTCTTAAGCACTCAATGTGATTCTCTCACAATATTTTCCCATAATCTTCTCTTGATCTCTTGTTATTTTTCTTTGTTTTACCATCAATACTTAACCACCAATTTCATCCCAAACTCTCATCTACATTGTCCACTCTTCTTTGCGAGGTATAGTTTACAATTTTACTTGCTATAATTTAGTACAAATGGTTAGAGTTGGACTTTCTAAAACTAATATGCGATAGATTACCTCAAAATAATATTGATGAATTCGATTAGTGTTGTTAAAGTTTGCAATGTTTTGGAATTATTTTATTCTGCTAATGATATTGCTATTGTTTAGTGTCCCACTTCTCCTTTATTATTACAGTGTTTGGTAATATTAGTACTTTGTTTAATGAATATAAAAATGATAATAACTTAGCAGAGATAATTACCACCATAGGAAAAAACAGGATATATATATTAGAGTGTGATATTTCAGTCATGTGATTCATTTTGTGTAGCTGTAGTTTTAGATTCAGAATAAAATAGAATGGATGTTGTAACATATATTTGAATAATATGAGAATATGTAAATTCTCAACAATCAACAAAAAAAATCATCAAGTAGAATGTGATTTTATACTATGAGACATATAGTAATATTTAAGTAGGTTTAAGATTTACAACCATCAACTTCTTATGACTCTTATAGCCTCTTGTCTATACTTAGGTTGCACCATCAACTTGTTATCACTCTTATAACCTCTCATCTATACTTAGATCATTGAACTGTAATCTTCCAAATCAACATAGCAGAGACCCAGTAATTTAAATTATGAAGTAAATAGTTAAATTTTTTATTAAGCTTCTAATAAAAATAAGAAATCAAGTAACATTATATATGAATGTTAAATGTTTTAGATTGGTAGAAAAGACAGGTTGCAATTTATCCTGTTTTGTGGAACATATACTAATTTTTCATGTTTTGACAATAGTGTTGGATGAGAAAAGGAATTGACTCAATGAGGAGGATGTGCATCTAACTCATTGATTGCTTAGATGTAGAAAAACATTTAAAGGCAAAGGCGGATATTAGACATCAATCTCTAATGAGGAAGTGAGACCATCCCAATTACTAGAAAAAAATGCAAGAAATAATCCTTTTCTATAGTATGGTAGGCCAAATATTTGGTACGGATTGATACATGAAACGTACGAAAATCTAGCATAGATAATAGGCATAAATGCTAGTTTTATTTTCATTAAAGCATCTGCTGTTACGCTCATTACATATGGGTTAACTGATGCAGGTATTGCAAAATTGCTTGTGGGATTCTCATATACTTCGCTTGCTATCAAATCTGTAGTGCGACAAAAGAAAATCCCTAATTTATTTCAGGATCATATGTTCTTTCGATACCTAAAACAATATTCCAGATGGGGCATGTTTTCTCAGGAACCCTAATTAAATAAGACTAGAATTCGAGGTGGAAAAAAACACGCGATAATAAATTTATGTAAAAAAGGGAATATTTCAGCACCTCAACGACGTCGATCCAGTAGTTAGCACGCATCATCGCCGGATCCAAATCCCAGCAAGAGGCCGGGAGACCCAAGATCGAGTCCCCAACCGAGGGCACGGGGCAAGCAGGCGATCCCGTCCCCAGGACGACGAAGGCGGCCAAGAAAAGAAGAGCAGAGGACAGAGCTTGAGTCTACTTCCCGGTCCCCTCCATGATCCGGTTCCAACTCCCGCAAATATGAAGATCCGGACAAGCGAACGGGAGAGGAAAGGCAGGAGGAAGCCCTAGGTCGAGGGGAGGCGAGAGAAGCGGCAGAGGACGAGGCGACGTCGGTGGTGCCGGCGTATTCAGCTCCGCGACCACGGCCTAGACGGGAGCACGGGCCTGGAGGAGCACCGGATGCGACTTCCGTTCTATCTTCGTCTTCGCCTCTTCACAGCGGAGCGAAGAAGAGCTAGAGGTGCGAAAGGGGCGGAAGAAGAGGAGAGGCACGAAAGGGGGGGCCGGGAGAAGAGTAGCTACTAGCTAGAGGTGCGAGAGGGGACGGGAGAGGCACGAAAATGCGGCGCGGGGGAGAAGACGAGCTAGAGGTGCGAGAGCGGGAGAGGGACGAAAATGGTGCGGGAGAGAAGAGGGAGGCGTACGAAGGAAATCACGGACTATATGTTATCAACATATAATTACAGGAATACGATCGCACTCCCACTAACCTCTTTATACACAAAGGGTTCGTCGGATTTTGTGAGAAATCAAACTCTTTGATTGCCTCATCAAAACGGATATTCCACCGAGTTCCAAACTTGGCATTAATGAAATCCGTTTCCGACTTCATGGTTGTAAACCATTTATCCCTTTCTGAACTTTTCAGAACTTCTTCATGATCAGTAGTTTACTCATGCTCGATGAGTAACACGTAATCTGATTCACTTACGAGAGATCTATATTTCTCTGGAATATTACGTGTCCTACTGGATCCACGAAGAGGTTGTGTCTCAATAGGTTCAGCCGATAGCTCATCACTATGAGCAATCGGTTGTGGTTCGCGACTAGGTGTCTCATTTATGTCTATTTGAGTCTTTTGAACTTCACGAAGTTCTAACTCAGCTCCCACTGTTTCCTGCAAGAGTAGCTCTTCCAGGAATACGGTACGACGTGAAACAAACACTTTTGTTCCACGGGAGACTATAATTGGTAACCCCTCGTTTCCTTAGGGTATCCAATAGACATTTATCAGATTTAGCTTCCAGCTGATCTGATACAGTCCTCTTCACATAAGCGGACAACCTCATATCTTCAAATAAGATAATCGAGGTTTTACTATTCCATATCTCGTATGGAGTAGCAGAGACTACCTTAATCGAGACTCTGTTTAACAAGTAAACAGTTGTCTCAAGTGCGTTGCCTAAAATGTTCTTGGAAGAATTGCATGATTTATCTTTAACCTAACCATGTCCAACAAGGTTCGGTTTCGCCTCTCAATACCCCGTTACGCTCGGGTGTATACGACGGAGTCCATTGAAACAATATTTCATTGTCTCTAAGATAATCCTGAAACTCTTGACTCAAGTATTCACCACCTCGATCGGATCGAAGTGTTCTAATACTCTTGTCAAGCTGTTTTCTACTTCAATTCTGAATTCTTTGAACTTTTCAAAGTTCTCAGATTTGTATTTCAATAAATACATATACCCTAATCATGAACGATCATCGATAAAGGGTATTGAAGTAGTTATAACCTCCTCGTGTTTGAGTTAACTTTGGACCAGACACATCGGAATGTGTACGGCCAAGCAACTCTCCCACTAGTTCACCTTTTTCCAGAAAAAGGTGATTTAATCATCTTGCCTATAAAACATGAATCGCATATATCAAATGAATGTAATTCAAATGATTCCAAACTACCAACCGTTTGGAGTTCGGTCATGCGTTTCTTGCTTATATAGTCAAGACGATAATTTCGTGAGTAGGAGGTTAATTGATTATCTTTTCGAGCACGCTTGTTGTTTGTTTCGATATTGAATGCCTCGTTGGAAATATCTAACACGTAGACATTATTACTTAATGTTCCGGTCTCATAAAGAACTCTATTCCAAATTAGGTAACAACAATTGTTGCCTAAAATCAAATAGGACCCGTTTCTATTTAAACAAGAAATAGAAATGGATATTCTTTATTAAAACCAAACATAGTAATAATTTTTCAAACGAGTCTTTACTGTTCCTTAGGCTCTATATTATCCATATATACGAGCCACACTCAGTATCAAATATACGAGTGGACGAGGAAACAATATTACATTCAATTATGAAATTACAACAAGCGGAAGAGACATCAGATGTCTACTTTCCTTTTATGGACTCTAGATAAAATTTACAATTTTGGATTTTGAGAACAATTCTCAAATTCCTATACATCCTAAAACTATGGTCAATCAAATTATTGGTATCCTAAATTATGCGCAATAAAAGACAACATGCGTAATCAATTAAATCTAGAAATACAGTCGAGTAAATAAGAGAGATGATTTGTAATGTATTTTCATACATTAATTAATCCCATTTATTTTACGAATTCAAAAGCCCTTACTTTGAATTCGGGAGATGGTAGGTATTCTCCAAATGGGTTGATATCCATTAATAGATAAAAATAACCTTGGAGAGAGTCCAACAAGCTATTTTTAACTATAATGGTAGGTAGCATGTACCGATTATGTATCACGTATACATAACTATCACATTATGCTATCAACTAATTGAATGGTCGCATAAACATCGGGTTGTTAACACATTAACACGTATACATCGTATGTATAACACCCGACTTCACCTCTATCCGCATTGACCTTGGAGAGAGTCCAACAAATCAACGCTTCAAGTTAAAGCCAGCCCGATAATCGTGAGATCATATCTCGATGGTTCTAACATGTTTAATTTCAGGCCGGGCTTGGAGAGAGTCCAACAACCCAAACAAGAAATTAAACTCCGGTTCTAACCATATTATCGGAAGGTGTTAGCTTTAATTATTTTAAGGGATTTCAGGTCTCATCCTCTTTTCATGCAAACAATTAATTATCTACATGACATGGCAATAAATGGCATGACATAATTAATGCAACTAATCATGACAAATTATATGACATGACATAATTAATGCAACTAATTATGATTATTTCCAGCCATAGTTGTCGTAAATCTAATTTAATAAAATATGGTAAAGAATCTGATTTCACAAATCAAAATTCTTTAATTAGATTAGGAAATAAATTTCCTTATCTAATCACATATTTTATTTTTAGAAAATATAATCTTTAATTAAGAAAATCTAATTAATTAGGAAACAAATTTCCTAATCCAAATTTCCTAACAAATTAGGAAATTCTACAATTAGAAATTCTAAATTAAATCTCAAATATTTTCTTTTAGGAAATAAAATTATTAATTAAGAAAATCTAATTAATCAGGAAATAAATTTCCTAATACGAAATTTTCTAACAAATTAGAAATTTCTATAATTAGAAATTCTGAATTAAATAATAAAATTTCTCTATTTTAGGAAATAAAATTTTAATTAAGAAAATCTAATTAATTAGGAAATAAATTTCCTAATCGAAATTTTCTAACAAATTAGAAAATTTCTATAATTAGAAATTCTAAATTAAAATATCAAAATTTCCTAAATTAGATCCACGACTAACTACTACGCGTAAACAATTTTACGCGTAGGCCTTGCACGATCTGGCTCTGATACCACTGTTGGGATCGTCCCGGTGCAATGCGCGTGTTCTACACGTTTCGTAAACGTGCGCAGCGGAAATAAAACAGATAATTAAAACTAATTATTATCACAACACACGCATGCAATACAGGAAATAACATGTGTACAAGGCATGACAGGAAATTAAAATTTTTCTGAATAAAATTATTCTACTTGCACAATTAAAATTTACAGAATAAAATTATTCTAAACGTGTACCTCGCGATGACGATGTTGAATGTGTTGAATCAATCGAGCGGTCCTCGTCGAGTCCCGCCTCTACTGGTGATCCACGCCAAGCTCCCGTCTGGACGGCTTCGGAAGCCACGAGTCGCGTCATCGTCTTCGGTACTAGCCGATGATCGATGACGATCGAATCGAGAGAAGCCTTATTCCGGAAACCACGCAACAACGTGTGTCGCGATCGTTCCGGGGCTTTCTAACTATCATCGAGAATCGTATTCCCGATGTAGTTTTCGTGGTCAATCATTGACCGCCGATTTAGGACAAATCGATCGGAACCTTTCCGATAATGATGGAAAAATTCTCCGAAAGCTTCGTAAGTTTCCGTTTGAACTTCTGTCATGTCACCATCACACACATCACTGTCAGCCCTTTCCTGCTGCCTCCATTTCTAGTGACTCCGAGGTGGCTCTGCAACATGAGAAAGACAACTATAAGCACAAGGCTTATGTTGTGAGATGCCAATGCTACCAGTGTATGAATCCTAAGGTAATGCCTAACTAGGCTAGTTCCAAGGAAAATAAAAGAGGTACATAATATAGTAGTATAAAATAGTTCTATTCTATCTACAATTTCTTGGTTCCTATAAATATGATTTCATGAACTTACTTGTTGAGAAAAATGTTAATTAAATTGTTAATTCAGTTATTCTGACATCTCACCCATTCTAATTATCAAATATGTTAGCCTTTTGAGTTGTGTGAGATGGTCTTTCATATTTTAATTAATTATGACAAGTCGATTTCCAAGTCGTGGCAAGGCACAAAGACATTTTTAATTAGATTAACGACTATTTCCTTAGACAAAACTAATTTAAGAAATAGTTGTTAGGATATCGACCCGGTGCGTTATGCGTATTTACACATTTCATAAACATGTACAGCGGAGGAAAAATAATAATTATAAATAATTATTACAATACTCGCCACACACACATGCATGATATAATTGTAGGATCGAGAAAACACGCTAGAGGGAGGGGGTGAATAGCGTGTTTACGCTTTTTCAGATTTTTGATTATTTAAGTGGAAGCAAAAACACGGAAGCGAAATTAACTTGAAAAGAAAAGAGACAAAAACAAGAGAACACTTTTCTTTTACTTGGTTCACAGCCCAAGGCTGCTACTTCAAGGCCCACGGTCCTTGATCGTTTCTTGCGGGCAATCCACTAAATTCAACTTGCTCCTTACGGACTCAAGTTAGCGATTACAAAAATCAATTTCAAATTTGGCAACAATTAAATTAAATTACAACTTAAGTTCTTGTTACCAAAATCGATGTCGGATCGTACTGGATCTTCAAATTCTGGCGACTCGGCGTAGCGGCGGCTCTTGGGATGCACGGGAACGAATAGGGCGCCGACGTCACGAGAATAGCACGAGAGGAATCGTTGGAAAATTATTGTATTTAGCTGCTGCTCGAGATGTTCTTTTATACTGCACTCGAGTCGACTCCAATGGGATCTCGAGTCGACTCGAGTCCTACGTGGCCTCTTCCCGATAGCTTTTGCTTTCCCGCTCGTTATCCGCTATCTGAGTCGACTCGAGTCACCTTTCGAGTCGACTCCAATCTGATGTGGAGTCTTCCGGATAGATTTTGACTCTGAGTCGACTTCTGAGTCACCTTGAGTCGACTCAAGTCCCATCTGGCGGAGAACTGATCGCGCTGACTTCCGAATGCTGGCTGACTAAGCTCGAGTCGACTCGAGCCTTCAGTCGAGTCGACTCCAACAGCAAAACTTAGCCAGTTTTGCCCGGAGTCTGCGTTATTCAGTTTTTCCAATCCTGCAAAAGTGTTAGTGAAATAATATGCAAAATAAATGTTTTAGAGTTAGTTCCTGGAACTTCCTCTGGGTCTTAACTTCAGGTCTCCAGTGAGACCCTGGGTTAGACCGACGCCTACTGTTCCCCTTGGGAACGCGTCCTCACCCACTCCTCTCAGGAGAATTTACCTGTTGCCAACCGAGTCCTCCTGACTCGTTGGACTTTTGCTCGGCTCTGTCCTCAGCCCCCAGGGTTTGTGCTGCGGCTCGGTCCTCCCTGACCAGCCCAGTCTTCTGCTGCGACTCGATCCTCCAGATCAGTCCAGTCTTCTGCTGCGGCTTGGTCCTCCAGACCAACCCAGACTTCTGCTGCGGCTCGGTCCTCCAGACCAGCCCAGACTTCACCTGGTGCTTCGACTCTGCCAAGGCTTCTGCCTGATCCTCCAGATCAGGACTTTCCAATGCCTAGCTTCCACTAGGACTTAGGTCAAACCTGTGCTCCCTGCACACTTAGATTAATATCATTAGTCCAACACACACTTAACTTGAACCTAGTGTCATTATCAAAACTAAGGTTCGATCTGCTGGTGCTCCCTGCACCAACAGCAAAAAGTTTTTAGGGATTCAAGATCTTTTCAAAAGAGTTTACATGACTTGAGTTGGTCTAGTAACCAAAATGCAATGGAAGATCACCCTAGAAACATTAGTACTAATCAAATCTCATGAATCATGACTAATTTCAAAGATAAATCAACCTCCTAGATTAGGCAATAGTATAAGAGATCCTTAAACTAGATAAGAAAAGATCTAGTTTTGGGGATATTAACCACTAGTATCAAAATCATCATCCAAATAAGGAACATGCTAGCATTTTTATAAGAGAACAAACACCTAAGGTGACTATGATGATTTCTGACATGTTATTTACCATGCATTCTTAAAGCAAATTTCAAAATAAAGTGTTAGTACTGATGGAATCAAAATATCTCCATAATGACATGATATTATCCACTTTGGGCCTAAGCCCTGATGTTTTTGTTCTTGGGCTCTCCCCAAAAGGCCTCATACCAATGGAGATATCTTCCATCATTTTAAATCCATGATTTAATGTCCTCTCTTTTCTTCCATTCTTCCTTTTGTTGTTCGATGAAGTCCTTGGCAATCTTAAATATTTCCTTGTCTTTAGCAAACAATTGTCGTAATTGGTTAAACCGATCTTCACTCATTACAACATGTTGTTCTAAAAGATTTTTGATAGCTTTATGATTGGTTTGTAAAGTATCAAGGATAGAATGAAATGATGTGAAATCAAATGTTCTTATAAGGGACCTTTTTATGAAGGTTGTAGATGTATGTGTGGCATTTGTTGGCATGGGAGTTTCAATGGCTTCCCTCATTCTCTAATTTTTTCGATCTAAAATGTTTGTCAATTGGGTATTAGGTAGTCTTATAGGATGGTGATCATTTAAGAGCAGACTATAGCCATTGTTATCTCTTTGAATTAACTTCATCGCTATACAATAATCAATATCCAATCTAGGATTTCCCTTTTCCATTTCCATTTCTTCTAAGTCCAATCCTAGCATTAGTGCCACTCTGGTAATCAGTCCTCCTAGAATAATAGGGCTCGTGTAGTGAGGGTGTGACATGTTTATTAAATGAAGCAAGAAATGATATCCAGTATCGATGTTGTACTCCTCTAACATGGCCCATAAACAGAGGAGTTCATCACGACACACCACTTTGTTGTTTTCCCCTCTTCCGAAGATAGTGTGCTTCATCAATAAAATGATATATCTAAATACAGGGTTAATTACACCAGAAGTTCTAGATGAGGAGGGATGGAACATGCCTTCACTCCCTACTTCACTCCATATCAGTTGTGGGTTAAAATTTCTAGGTATTTCCCTGTTACCACCACATGGCAAGTCAAAGGTAGCATTAAAATTGTTAAAACTCCATGTGTAGTTTTCGTTAAACAACCTAAAGCATATCTTTCCATCCCCACTTTTACTTTCAATCTCAAGAGTGCTAAGAAATTCCAATACTAGTTTTGGGTATGTAGGGTAATTCATTTCCATGAGGGTTTTCCATCCTATCCTTCTTAATAACAAGTTAACATCATCATCTAAACCTAACACTTTCAAAGTGTCCCAATCTAGATATTTGGTACATGAGATTCTTCGACAAACTAATGCATCAAATCTATGTTTATGTTCTTGCTTGTCGAAAATAATACCAAACTTAGAATCCATACCTTGACAAGAAGTTTCTCCTCCTCTAGTTGTTGTCGCCTTCCTTGATTCCTTCATCTTCCCAAGCTTTTTCGACATCTCTTCTACTGCAAAGAGAGCCTTGATGAGTCCTTGTGAATGCAAGGGGAAGAAAAAGTGGAGAAATAGCAAGAAGAGGAAATAACAAGGGGGAATGAGAGGGGCACGGCCGTGTGCTTCGCGGCGGGGTGCGTGAGGGTTAGGGCACGACCGTGTCCCTTTTATACCCTTGAGAGGCACAGTCGTGCCTATGAGGCACAACCTAGGGCAGTCGCATTTCTGAAAAATATGGCACGCCCGTGCCTATAAGGCACGGCCCAGGGCATTCACTTCTCTGAAAAATTAGCACGCCTGTGCCTATAAAGCACGACTCCAGCCCGTTGCTTCTCTGGAAAATTGATACGCCCGTGCCTATGAGGCACAGGTAGAGGAAGTTGCCCCTCGGGAAAACTCACACGGTCGTGCCTTTGAGGCACGACCTGGGGGTTGTTATTCGTTTGAAGAAACACGGTCGTGCCTGGTAGGCACGACCTGAGCCTGTCCCTGCTCTGTTATTAGACACGGTCGTGTCCATTAGACACGGCCTCAAGCTGGGGCCTTCCTATTAGGAGGCATGGTCGTGCCTATGAGACACAACCCAACTTTATCAATCTTAAATTTTGTAAATTTCCTGCAAAAATAGGAAAATTTATTAGCAATTTACTGAAACGAACAAAAGACTATACAAGTAAGGAAATGTATGAACATAAGAAAAGAAATTAAAACCCCTTGGGTTGCTTTCCAAGAAGCGCTTGTTTATGGTTATTAGCTCGACCCCTTATTTGCATGAATCCGGTGGCCTCGGCTCAATAAGTAGATAATCCTCCTTCTCCTTAAAAGGCACTCCGAGAAAATATCTCTTTAATCTCTGCCCATTCACTTTGTTTATGCCATATTCTTTATCCCGTATATCTACGGCTCTGTTGGAATAAATTTTAAGAATTTTGAAAGGCCCGGACCATCTTGATTTAAATTTCCCTGCAACGGCGCCAAAAACTTGATGGGCATCCGCAAGTATACGGAATGTCGTCAAGTAATAAAAGATATCGAACCACAAGGACCAAGGAATCAATCACTAAACTAACAAAAGAAGAGTGGAGAGATCATGTAATTTTGGTTGAGATGGGGAAAGTGAGAGTATAGTCGAACTCCTAAACCTCAATCGAAGTAAAATCAACTAGTGACAGAATTTGGGAAAACGATCCTAGGATTTCGGATTCCTCGAGATTATGTCGATTGACTATGGATTCCTAATTATTCTTCAATGTTTACACATTTGTAGAGATTCTAACCAAAATATCCAATTAGACCTCGTCAGGTTTCCTCAAAATAAAATTAATAATCCTCTGATGTTACGATTGATAGTTTGAAATGACCCCATATAGCCTGGTTATAGCTCTCCCGCTGTCATCGGACACTCCACAAAAACTTGGTCTATTATTTTTTATACTTGTCTAATTTGTGTGTGGGATCCAACAAGTTCATATTTGTCAGTCTATGGATCCACTAAATCTTATCACTTCTAGTAGTATCTTGACATGCATCCTTTGTCAGCCATAAAAAGTCATCACATATCCCCAGGTCATATGTTTACAACTCTTTTCTAGCAACTAAGTCATAAGTCCAACACCAGTTATTCATTGGATGTCATAAAACATAATACTTAAAAAAAAATGAATTCGACTCGAAGAGTACTAGTATTATGAGATACAAATTATAAGTCATCTAGTTTGCAAGTCAAATAACACATTGGCAAACCAATACATTATCTGTCACATTTCTTAATCTTCTAGAAGCCATCATAGGAAGAAAATCATGTGGTAGCACAACTGAGTTGTCTGTTAGATCTGATGGAATTCATATATATCTTTATAACGGTATGATATTGTCCACTTTGGACCCACACTCTCATGATTTTATTTTTGGACTTTATCCAAAAGGTCTCGTACGTACCAATGAGATATTTTTCATCTTATAACCTCAGGATCTTTTCCATATATTTCTAATGTGGGACTTTGATTGTATTCTAACAATCTACCCTTCAAACAAAGGACCACAGGGAACTCCCTTTAACGGTCCCAATGGACCCCTTATTGGTACGGATCCCAACTGATCCACCCCCTTAACAGTCCCAGCGGACCCCTTATTGATATGGATCCCAACGAACCCACCCCTTTAACAGTCCCAACGAACCCCTTATTGGTACGGATCTCAACGGATCCGCCCCCTTAACAGTCCCAATGGACCCCCTTTATTGGTACAGATCCCAACGGATTCGTCTCCTTAACCGTCCCAACGGACCCCTTATTGACCCCTTAATAGGAACTCCCACCACATGGATCCGCTCTGATACCACTGTTAGATCCGATGGAATCTATATATATCTCCACAATGGTACGATATTGTCCACTTTGGACCCACGCCCTCATGGTTTTATTTTTGAGCTTTACCCAAAAGATCTCGTACCAATGAGATATTTTTCATCTTATAACCCCAGGATCTTTTCCATATATTTCCAATATAAGACTTTGATTGTATTCCAACCGTGCGATCCTTGCACTCCATAAACTTGGATGCTCATCATGGTCAAGACTAGAGCTTGAAGAATCAAAGATCACCTAGCAAAGTAATTAACGATTTTAATCATGATGACATTTTGAGTAGCACATTTGAGTACTAGTTCTTTTCTTTGAGATCACTCCTGCTAATTCCATTTACATGTACCACTCCTTTTCTTCTTACTTTCAAACTTGTTGACAATATATGCAACCACGCCTTTGAGTTGTCCAAAATCACAGGTACCTTACTTGAAAGAATCCAAAGGACATGAGCTTGTAGCCCACCTAAAAAATCGAGTTATCATGACAGGATCTTAGAGATAAACCAACTGCATTAATTGAACCGATGTAAATGTAAAGATTTAAAGACAAGTAAATACATAAATGATAATCAGGATAAGAATTCTCTCCAAGAAACTAATTGAAAGATAAAAAGAGAAAAAGGATAATTAATCTGGATTGTGCATTTGAAGCTATACAAGATTCCATATAAGTCATTGACGTGACAAATGCACCATATGAGTGTGATAAACAAATGCATCCCTCGGGATATAGCTGAGCTGGTTACGATGGAGTAGAATTGTAGAAATGGACAAAGATTCAAATCTCGGCGAAGCCAAAACAATGTCCTCCTCCATCGTGATCAACTGCAACTTCTCGATTTACCTCCTCACAGATGGTCGTGAGACCAACCGTATAGGGCCGCTGGAGTGGCAGATTTTATCTTTTGCAGAAGTGATAAACAAATATAGCTCTTGGAATATAGTTGAGTTAGTTACGATGGAACAGACTTGCTTCAGTGGATAAGGGTTGAATTTTGATGAAGTCGAAGTAATGTTCTTCTTTGTCATAGTCAACTACAGTTTCTTGATTTACATCCTTATAAATGGTTATGAGATCAACCATATAAAACTACTGAAGTGGTGAATTCTACTTTAATTATTAAAGTGATAAACAAATGCACCACAGATACTTTAAAAAAAAAAAGCTATACGAGATTCCATATAAGGCGTTGAAGTGGCATTTCTAACGTTCATAAATTCATGGTACAGTATTAAAATTATTAAAATAGCTCACAAAAAGGGGCGGACTCTATTTCGCCTCAATCAACTAAAAACAAGAGAAAAATGCTATTTAATTTACAAACATATAGAGGAGAAATGTGCATCATTCAATTTATCAGTAGATTTAGTATCAAGGTGACAATATCTAGCTACTGAAGACAAAAAAGATATTTAAAAAAAAAAGCAAAGTGAAGTGAAACCACTGTTCAACCTATCAGATTTGGTCAGTTAATGAAAAGGAAAAGATAAAAAAAAATCAATTATAAGAGTATATCAGCATAAGCTTGCCCACTATTTACTAAATAAAAAGAAGGGAAAACAATTCAAGAAGTTTTTGTGCTGCTTCATTCAAGAAGTTGAATGTTGCAAGAGTTGTCTACATGAACTTGGTCAACATGAATCCACAAAGAACATCAAAAATACTAAATTTACATAATCCATGACAAACAATGGCATATACAGAGACGGATCCACGTGGGGGCTGTCCTGGGCTGTAGCCCAGCCCTACCAATCTTATAATAATTTATCATTGATAAAATACTATTGAATTAGTTGATGCCGCAGTTGGCAATCAGTGGATTTCATCTCTCCTAAGGTTGTGGTTTCGAACCTCTCTTATCCTATAAAGTTGATTTAAGATTTGATTATTTTAGATTCTAATTTAATTTTAAAAAAATTAGATTCATATTTGTAATTTATAATTTAGTATAAAAAATTAATAGATTTTTTTATTCATTATATTTTGATGTTTAATTCATCTTTTTCATATCTAAAGTTAGCACAGTCCACTTTTAATTTCTGAATCCGTCCCTAGGCATATATGTAGAACAAGGCCGCAAGTAGAATGAGTACTAGCAAAAATGTGTTTAAGATTCAATAATTCAGGGTTACAACTATAGGGAATCCTATATGATAAACGACAAATTACAGCGGAAAAAGGATTCCTTGAGCGATCCATGCGAAAGAAAAAACATACAAGTTTATATCTATAAAATCCTATCTAAAAGGGTATACCTTTGGAGCATACCCTTCGCTTATCTTGCTCGTCCAAAGTTTGTCGGATGTTTTGCACATTCAAATATTCATGCCTCTATATGTATCCACACGAACACTCATTTTTTAGAGAAACCTTTGGTTGTGCTAGCAACCCTCTTTGTGTGTCTCTGCCAAGAAGAAGAGAGGGCAAGAGATCTACATCCAATATGAGTTTTTGGGAAGAAAAACTCTTTTATACTCAAGCCAAAAATATCAAAGGTTTTTAAGTTTTTTGTATTCCCTCATCAATGCATGATTAATCCTTATTAATTTTGTATGATGAATTTAATCTAATCTTCTTCAATGCATGATTAATCCACATTAATCATGCATAATGAATCAAATTCATCAACTTGGTTTAATTTGAGGCTAACTTAAATTCAACCAACTTGAGTCTAACTCAAGTCTTGACCATCCAGTGAGCTTAATTATTCCTTTAGTCAAACTAAAATAAACTCATCTCCAAAATAGAATGTTATTTGTGTGTGACCCAATAGGTTCTCGTAACGTTGGTAATGTCTCTAAAATCCATTTTAGAAACATAAGCAATGAATGACATCTAGTAATGTATCATTGCTACCCAAGTGACAAGAATGTCGAGATTCGATATAATCTTCATGACTATGATAATGTATGACCATGTTCTTCTATCTTCGATATCTAGATTGATCAATGAGACATAGATTGTGTCATCCTCTTATCAATCTTTGTATTTCATGATCCCCAAGTAGACTCACTCAAGCAAATGAGCACAATATCTCATATTGACTCATTTGAGCATGGTGATGTATTTCATGGTTCTACTCTATCAAGAGGCCTCAAAATATCACTCCCATCATATGGGAGGGATAGATCCTCATCTACATCACTCACATCCTCTGCAATAATTTGTTATATACCCAGTGATCACCTTTATAGTCCACCCGTAACGTTTGACGACACTAAAGTACATAACTCTTTATGTAGGGAACTGTAGTGACTTTAGGTCAAAGGACTATTCATACCAATAGTCACATGAGAAAGTTTATGACACTCATATAACGATCCATGAAACTTTCTCATGACCGATCAATTCAGTATACATTCTCTAATGTATATCCATGTGTCAACTCGATATCCCATATCCATGACTTGTGAGATCAAATCATCCAGTTGACCTATATGCTAGTCTCAACGCATTAATATCATCCTTGAATATTAATGATTGACTAGGAATGATTAAGAGTAGTATTCTCTACATCATCTCACTATCGACTCAAACAATCGATATGATGTAGATTAAAACTAGCTACCTAAGGAGATTATTATACGTAGTTATTTGACACAAATATAAAGTAAGTATAATAACTAAAACTCTTACCTTTATTAATAATAGAATATGATACAAAAGTCTCTAGTCAATCATCACATAATTGGCTCTAGAGCTATTACTAATAATAACTACTATGACTTCAGAGTATGAAGAATTTAATTTCTATTAACTTCAAAATAATGTAAAGGAACTGAGTACGAGTGAAAATGTGTTTAAGATTTAATCATTCAGGATTAAAGCTACTATAACTTCATACCTATATGATAAGATAAAACAAAATAATGTTTAGTAAAAAAAATTATTAGTCCATAAAATTCTACTTCATAATCTAGAAGTCTTCTAATAACATGAGATTTGAGAGGTGTCAGTGCACCCACTTTTATTATAAAGTTTCACTTTTACCACATTTCTTTTCTGCTTAAACTATGTTAATAGATTTTCCCCTTCATCTAATACTCGGTGTTGTATGTATCCTTCCAATTTCTCATAAATTCATAACAGTTCAGCCATTGATGTTAATTTGAGGGAAGGAACCCTCCATGTTCTGCTCAAGAACCAGAAGAAGAAATTTCCCCATGATTCAGAGGATCGTCCACAAGAATATTAATGGTTGAACCATAGAGTAAACATCTATTGAGCTCATTTACATAAGAATATCATCATTAGAGGAACATATATCAAGAAATCTCCAAAGGAGTTGAAAATTATTGTAATATTAGTATTTTATATGCATCAAGAACATGAGGAAACCAGGAAGGAGTGGACTTTAACATCTGGAGCAATTGTCCAAAATTACATAATTTCAAAATTCCCAAATGCTTCTAATTCCAATACCACCAAGTAACGATGAGAATAGAGGCCTTCTATGGGCCTTCCGAGGAAGAGGGCTTCTTCGAGGGCGCATTGGAGGTTGGACTCTTGGTGGCCCAAACCGGCACAGGTATCCCAGTGCTTTTCAGGTCAATCAATGCGGTTGCCCCAATATAAGTACTTGTTGTCCGTTGTCACCTTGACGACTATGCTTGACGATGCAGAGGACGAGGGGAGTAGGGAAGCCGTGATCAAAGTAGAGAAGGCAACCCAGAGAAGCACAAGGGCAGCGCAGAGGCGAGGAATAGTTATGGTGAGGGATCTTGGTGTCTCTTTGCTCCGTTGGAGCCGAAGGATCGCCATGTCGGCAAGAGTGCGCGGTGGCTATTCACTAGATTCAAGAAGGCCTGAAGAAAAGAACCGCCTTTGCTCGAACGGTGAAGTGCGTTAGAGAAAAAGAGGGCACGTGGAAAAATATTAACCGGTTCAAACTTATTACTTTAGCAATTATAAATTTAAAATTTATTTTATGACTTATTACTTCATCGAATAAATATTATATTATAAAGTAAAATGTGACTTAAAATTAAAATTAAAATCTATATTTTTTAATATATAAAATCTAAAATAGTATTTACTGTGTCAATTTTATAACCGAAGTTGATTATCATATATTATTTCATAAATAATATTTACTAAAGTAACTTGTGGCGAAGTCTATCACCCAAAATTACATAATGTACTCAGCTCTTTTTAAATCCATTTGACACATATTTTTTGGTACAATGTCATTGTCACCTAATTATAGAATAGATGAAACTTTTGAGGTAATAACTTGAGGCTCCATATTCTCCTTATAATTATTGTATAAAGTAAATAGAGTTATTTATTATCTTTCCTACTCTTGCACCCTTTTCATCTCCATATAATTCAATCAACATAAATTTTATGAAATTCAATTTATGATTAGGTCCAATACCACCACAATATAAAGCAAGTTATTCATCTTCTCGGAGTCTTCCCAATACTTGTCAAATTTATTTTTCATTATAATCCCCATCGAATACACATAAGAATCATCACTTTCTTGCTACTCCTTTAATATGTATTAACAGAATTAATCTTATGTGCAAAAGTTTTGAAAGTGACATACAAAGATCCTGAAATTTTTAATGTTAGCTCATAAAACAACTTGCAATAGAGATGCAAAAAGCCTCATATTATTCCAATCTACACTTGTTGGCTTCCCATCAAAGGTCTTTAATTCTCTTTAGATTTACCATCTGTTATAAGTGTTACCTCTCCATTATCATTCAAAACATTATGTCAATCTATATAATAAAGATTTAATTTAAAATATAGATGTTGTTCATCAAGCCTATCAAAAGTTCTTTCAAATGTTTTAGCTACATTTAACATCAAAAAAAGTTGAGTTCCATCTAGTCGGTATATCAAAATATAAGGAGTTCTTGCTTTCATTTTTTTTTAAATTTCTACACATTTTTTGAACTTGCTTAATTTAGAGAGGGATTACTTAACATATTTAATCACATTCCTAACTCTCATCACAAATTAATTTATAACCAATCAAATTGATTATATGAGCTACACACCTCATTTGATCGTATTCTCCTTTCAAAATAATGGATTCCCAATTAGCCATCTTTTTTTTTTTTTAACTATTGATGATAATATCATTTGAACTTACATTATCACCGGTAATAGTGAAAATTCTATTACTTCCCCAACTCCTAAGTAATTTTCAATGACTAAACTAATTACCTCATTTTTATGATTTGTAATTGGATAAAAATTGAGAATTCTTTTATACAACTTCTAATTTTTATCAATAAAATGAGATGTTAGTACATATAGTTGATTCTTTGAATCGATGTTCAATGTATTAGTAGTCAAAGAAACTTTTTGTGTTGATCTTGCAATAAACTTTTTATTTTTTCCCTTTCAATTATATATAATTTAACACAATCATGTTCAATTGTCTATTATAAGGAATTTGAAACTTTGGACATATCATAACTATAAATGGTTTAAACCCTTCTTTTCCTATAAATTTGAAAGGGAGTTTATCCATTATATATAATCATTGAGCTAATGCTTTGCTAGACGTATTTTGATCAAATTTTTAAAAAGTTAGACACACCTCACCCTCTTTTGCATCTAGTTGTAACCTTAGTTGTGTTTGAGTTGTTTCAAAATATCAAAGCATTTTTTTTATATGAGGTCGTATGATATCATAAGTTTGTTGTTTCATTCTTGCATGAATCAAAAAAAAAAATTCTTGTCATAATATTTGTATTTAGCTTTAATCTCCTTATTATCATTAGTAAACTTTATGGAGTGATCCCATATCTCACTTCTTAGTTTTATTATTTTTCACTTGGTCACCTTTCCTTTAGAATCTATAATTTTTTTTTGTTCCTACTAAAGGGCCAAGGGCCAGATCCGTATTTGATATATCTTTTTACATTGATATCTACATATATAAACATAATTTTCATAAAAAAATATAATTGAATTAAATATTCATGAATTATGAATTAATATCAAGCAACTCAAATATTAAACATTCTTTCATAATTTACTGATGATTCATAAGTAAATCCTAAAACCCTAACCTTTTTTCGTTGATGACGAGGGAGAATGTGCTAGTGTCGTAGGAGATGATTGGAAATCAAGAGTAGAGTAGGGAATCTCTGAGTCAAGTAAGTAGTGATGATGTCATGACGTTGACATGGGCTAGAGGAGCTAATGACGATGACAAGAGTTTTCATGGGATCGAGTGCTCGTGTTAGCGACATCTAACGGGAGTAGTCGAGAAGGGAGGGTTGAGCGACAAGCGACAACGACGACGGGAGAAGGAGGGGTTCGAGGCAGGGTTGCAAGGAAAGTCAGGAGACAAGCCAATCGTGAATCATGATTTTTTTTAGAGATATCAATTTGGAGACATCGATTCATCACAATATATTAATCAATTGATGTCTTCGATTCAATTTAATCGATTAATAAATTTTAAAATTGAAATTAAATCAAAAAAATCAATATTTTTTTTAAAAAAATGAAAATTCTGAATTAATTAACCAAATGAACTTTCGATTTTGATCAGGTTAATTTATTTAACCGTTACTCGACCCTATTTTTGACTTGTGAAAAAAATATAAAAAATATTAATCCTAGTTAATAGCATTGATTCATTTCCTGGGTGAAAATTAAGTTTTTTTTTTCCCCGAAGGTTTTTATCTTTCTTACGTGAAAACCACGCATTGGATCATGTGGCGAGCAAAACATGAATCGATTCCATGCTTTGGGTGCGCTCTATGCTTCTTCCTTTTAACGTGCCCTTCTTGGGCGACAAGGCTTCTTTCGCCTCCTCCTCCCCTCCCTTATCTTCTCGTCTTCCCTTCGTCAACTCCAAATCGTGTGGCTCTCACTCCAAAACCCGCCCTCTCTCTCCCTCCCTCCTTCGCAGTGGCTCCCGTCGCATCCACTTCCTCCGCCGCCGTCACTCCTCGCTGTCGCCGATCCCTTTCCTTCCCTTCGCAGCGCTGCTATGACCGCCCTGCAGGCCTCCCTCCTCTTCCGGCCCCTTCCCTTTCTCCCCCACTCTCGCCCTCCCGAGCGGCTCCTACCCCGCTCCTCCCTCCGCCGCTCCGCCGCCGTCTTGATCCGCTCTCACCGCCGCCTCGCGCATGCTCGCGCTCTCCGCGCATTGCCTCCCGAGAGTGCTGAATCAGCTCTTGAACCCGCTTCCCCCTCTACAGATCGGAGCTTTGAGCTTTCTCAAGAGATTGGTGGAGACAGTTCGAGGAGGGAGCCAGTTGAGGCTGTGCTAGACGGAGAGGCTGAGAATGGCGCTGCTCCCTTGGAAGACCCGTCAAACGGTAAGATGAGGACGCAGAATACGTTGCCTCTTGTGGTTTTCTTGATGAGAGTCCTGGCTTCGGCCAGGAAAGGCTTCGATGCGTTGGTGATATCGGATTGGCTGAATTGGTGGCCCTTTTGGAGACGGGAGCAGAGGCTGGAGCGCCTGATTGCAGATGCTGATGCGAATCCCAAGGATCCCTCCAAGCAGAGTACCCTCCTTGCCGAGCTCAATAAGCATAGGTTCTGCTGCGGCAACCCTTTCCTACATACCCAATCTTTTTCCCGCGAGAATTACTTTATTTGTTGTTAGGTCATCGCCCATAAAATTTCTGCCGCTAATAGAATCCTAACAGAACTTCTACGTCAAATGATGATGTTATGTTCCAAATTTTCCTGAAAAAGTACCAGTCCTTTTACCTCCTATAACATCACTTTGTTGTTGATCTAAATAGTTGACTGGCTGTGTAAATCAACAACATCATTTCTCCTGCTATTTTGATATAATTCTTATTTTAAGCATTGATCTTCAAACTAGACTTGTTTGAGGGTGATCATATGTGCTGTCCTGATGAAATTTTCACTTGAGGAATGAATTGTCTTGACTTTGCATTTTAACATATATTGCATGCTACTCCATGATGTTATCTACCCTCATCTTCTGTTATAAATATTGTGCATGGAAGGATTATGTCTATTGGGTCCCTATGTAGTTTAAGACTCATTTAGCATGGTGTGCATTATTACCATTCGTACTAAGTGGCTGAGGAGAGTGCTAAGTGCATATACAATCTCAGTCTTCTTTGGATTTGTTTATTAGTTCATGCAATTTAAGGCTTGTTTAGCATCACATGCATAGCATCATGCTATACTAAGTTGCTGAGGACAATGCAAGTACATAAACAATCCAATGGTTTTCTTCTTGATCCAATGTTAAACTACCTAACATCTTTTTGGCAGTCCTGAGTCAGTCATCAAACGTTTTGAACAAAGAAGTCATGCGGTAGATAGCAGAGGAGTTGTGGAATATCTTCGAGCTCTTGTTGTAACTAATGCTCTTTTAGATTATCTTCCGGATGAGAGTTCAGGGAAACCATCTAGTCTTCCTACACTGGTATGAATAACTTCACTTTTTATTTTATTTCCTGATTACATATATATGCATAGTCAGAGGTGGGTCTATTTGTTGCAATAAGAGTGACATTGACTATCTAGTTAATTAGGGTTGTGGAAACAATATTGCTATGTGGTAGCCTAAAGTTGTGTAAATCTGTAGTTAAACAAGTCGAATTAAGTAGAGCCTTATTAGTCTTGACTAATTATATGGTTCTTAATTTCTCATTGAACTCATTCTATCACTAAAATATCTAGATCTCTTAAATCAGTATATATTAAAACAATTAGTAAATCCTATAGTTGTAGAAGTTGAATTAACTAGAGCCTTGTTTGTCCTAGCTATTTGAAATCAATTTTATGCTTCTTATCTTCTCATCGAACTGTATAAACACTATAAAATTAACGACAATTTACCAAATCACGCATTCAACTTTACAAAATACCTAAAAGTTGCATCCAACTTTGATATTATCAAACGGTGCTTTTGTTCCACAAAATGTCCATCTGCCCTCTGCACACCCAACTAAAGTGCCGAACTAATTTTTGCTTGCTCGAACGAATTGAACCATGGCAAGAAGTAGAAAGCTTGTTATTTCATTGAGCACTTTTGCTCAAAAGTCCTTAATGGTCTTAAAGGTCTCGGATTTGTGTCAAATTGATACTGTTGCACTCCTAGCGATCCCCTAAGTCCGTCTATGTTTTTTTTCAAGATTTTGAACCCTTTAAGACCGTCAAACACTTTTTTGCCAAAAGTTTTTGATGACCCTAAATAGCTTTGGTTTTTTTTAGATTACCATTGTTGCACTATTTGTAGTCTCCTAAATCCTTCTATATATTTTTTTCTTTTAGATTTGGAGCCTTGGCGCAACGGTAAAGTTGCTACCATGTGACCTTAAGGTTACAGGTTCGAGTTGTGGAAACAACCTCTTACAAAATGCAAGGTAAAATTGCATATAATAGATCCAATGTGGTCCGATCCTTCTTTGGGACCCCGCACTAGCGGGAGCTTCGTGTACTGGGATGCTCTTTTTTTTTTAGATTTGGAGCCCTTTAGAGCTATCAAATGTTTGATGACCCTTGGTCTGGTTGGCTTTAAAAGTCTCATATTCATATCAATGAACACGATTATACTTCTACTGATCCTTGAGTCCCTTTATATCCTTGTTTTTAAATTTTGAGCCCTTTAGTGCCATTAAATATCTTTTGGCTAAAAGTGTTTGAGGACCCTAAAGTAGTCTGATTTCTTCTAAATTAACACTAAAGCACTCTTGGTAGTCCCTTAAGTTCATTTATGTTTTTCGTTTGGAATTGTAGCCCTTTAGGGCCATCAGACACTGTTTTGTCACTTTTAAGCAAAAGTACTTTTGAGCAAAAGTAGTTGATGATCTTAAAGAGTTCATATTAGTTTTAATTTTGCACCATTGCACTTTTGCTGGTCCTTGAAATCATCCATGTTCTTTTTCCCCCTTTTTCGGATTTAGTGCCCTTTAGGGCCATCAAATACTTTTTAACGAAAGTGTTTAATGACATTTAGTCAAAAGTCTTGGGTGGCCCTAAAGAGCTTCCA
The DNA here is from genome assembly GCF_044706935.1 of Curcuma longa. Lineage (NCBI taxonomy): Eukaryota > Viridiplantae > Streptophyta > Magnoliopsida > Zingiberales > Zingiberaceae > Curcuma > Curcuma longa. Next base: position 7,682,338 of record NC_133881.1, read on the forward strand.
ATTCGCAAAAAAATAAAATAAAATGAATGAGCTCAAGAGACAACAAGGAGTGCAACAATGCAAATTTGAGTTAAATTTAAACTCTTTAAGGTCATTTGCTCTTTTGCTTAACAATGGCCAAAAAGTGCTTGATGGGCTTAAAGGGATCCAAATTTAGAAAAAAGTCAAGGCACCACCAGGAGAGCTATGATGCTAATTTGGAAGAAATTTCCTTTAGGGTCATCAAAGAATTTTAGCCAAAGGTACTTGATGACTCTAAAGAGCTCAAAGTTTAAGAACAAGAACATGAAGAGATTTAGGGGCCACTAGGATTTAACATGGTTTATTTAGTATAAATCTAAGATGTTTAGAGCTACCAAACACTTTTGGCCAAGGACCATTAATTTTTGACAAAAAATGTTTGATGGCCCTAAAGGACTCCAAATCTAGAAAAAGAATATGGATAAACTCAAAGGACTACCGAGAGTGTTACGATACTAATTTGGAAGAAATGCAAACCCTTTAGGGCCATTGAACATGAATAGACTCAGAAGTCTCAATACGTCACTAGGAGCGTAGCTGTGTTCATTTGACAGGAAGCAGAGACCTTTAGAACCACCAATGACTATTGGCTAAGGGCTATCAAATATTTTTGGCAAAAACTTTTCAAAATTTAGAAAAAGAACATGGATAAAACTACCGCAACAGTGCAAATTTGATGAAGATCAAACCCTTTTAGGACCAACAAACACTTTTGGCTCTAAAGTGCTCAAATTTGAAAACAAGAACATGATGAGACTCAGGGGGTAACTAGTAGTATAATTGTGTATATTTGATACTTTTATGACAACCAAACACTTTTGTCCAAGGGTCACATCAAACACTTCCAGAAAAAAGTACTTGATGGTCTTAAAAGGTTCTAAATCTAGAAAAAAGAATGTGGCTGGACTCAAGAGATCATCACGAGTGTTGGAGTTCTAATTTGAAAGAAATTCGACCTTTTTATGGCCATTAAGCACTTTTGGCCAATAGTGCTTGATGGCCCTAAAGGGCTTAAAATTTGGAAACAAGTGCATGAAGAGACTTAAGGGGTCACTAGGAGTGTAACTATGTTCATTTGCCATGAACATGAGGTTTTAGAGCCTCCAAACACTTTTAGCCAGGCGCCATCAGCTGCTTTGAAAAAAATGCATAAACCAATAAGGACCAATTAATACAAAACCACATGGACTAACATTAAATGCAAGACTAATTTCTAAACCAGAACTACAAAATCAGATCACAACTTGCTTAAATGTACAAACCAAACTAAAATTAATTTTCAGAACTAAAGCTGTTATGAAACATAAATGTGGCACAAACCTATCCAGACCAATTGAGAACTTAACAGAACGCACAAACCAAACTGATATAAGTGCAAAACCAGATCAAGTCTGAGAATGAACTAGAATGTGCATCGCAAACTGCAATCAATTTTCAGATGCATTACAAATAGATTTGTCACAGAAAAGTCTAGCACAACAGATCCATGCACCAAAAGCAAAGCCAGCATTACAATTTATTTTTCCACTCATGCTTGTATCATGCTCACCACAAATAAGTTTAGACATTGATTTACCACTTAACAAGTTGGGGAAACTAACCGGATGCACATTCTAAATTGCAATCAAGTTGCAGATCTGACACAAACAGATCTGCAGCATGTTCAAATTTGGCCAAAAAATAGTTGAGGACCCTAAAGGGCTCCAAATCCGAAAGAAAACATGGATGGACTCAGAGGATCATCGGAGTGTCACGACGGTGCTAATATTGGAGAAATTTGAGCTCTTCAGGGTCATCAAACACTTTTACTCAAAAATGACCAAGAAGTGTTTGCTGCAGTATCCTCGAGAGGACCTTCAAACATAGCCCAAATAGAATGGTGAGAGTGGATCCCCTACCTAAGATTACGTTTGCCTTGAAAATATCCATGTAGCTCACCATTTATTGCCATCGAGTATGAAATCGTGGTGACACACATCATAATCCAAGTGATTAAAAATTACTCTAGAGACCAATCCTTACTTTTTCTCCTAGAGGAAATCCCAGTGGGATCCATTAAACTATTGTGTCGATGCTAGATTGTTCCTTGGAATGAACGCGTTGCGTCTCGATAAGGATCATATATTTCTATGAGAATTTAGGTGGTGTCAAATATGCAAGAATTTTCATCCCTACGTTGGATAAGAATAAACATTGTAAGAACAGTAATGATATTAGATTTGGAACGTAAAACTTATGAATGTTCACTGCAAAGCAATAGAGGTAGTAGAAATGATAATAAGGAGAAGAATTAATAATTTGTGTTTACAACAGACAAAATAGGTAGGAGAGAAAACAAAGACGATAGACAACTTAGGTTTTAAGTTGTACATAGGAAAGAGAAAAATAAGAAATGGAATAGGAATTATTATAGATAATTCGTTAAGGGATGAAGAAGTAAAAATAGTTAGAAAGGGGTTTGGATTATAACTCTTAAGATAGTGGTAGGAAAAAATTATTAATATAATCAACATATATGCACCTCAAGTAGGATTAGATGAAGATATCAAATATAGAATTTGGGAAGACCTAGATGAGGTAGTATAAAAGATTTTGACAAACAAGATTTCAATAGGAGGATATTTAAATGAGTATGTAGAGTAAGAAATTAGGAATATGATAGGGTACATGAGGGTTATGGTTCTAGAATAAGAAACGAAGAAGAAAAAGCTATATTAGATTTTGCGATAACATATGATATGATAGAAAAATGATACACTACATGAACATGTAGCATGAAAACTTAACATGACACACTATATGCATGGATGTAGGATCCACTGCATGGGGTGTGGGACCCACTGCATGGAGTGTGTTATGTTGTGTTTTTATGCTACATTTTCATATAGTGTATCATTGCTCGATATGATAATAGCTAATATATTTTTCAAGAAGAGAGATAAATATTTAGTTACATTTAAAAGTGAGAATAATAAATTGTAAATTGAATTTCTTATTATCAGGAATGAGGGATAGAAAAATTTGTAAGAATTGAAAAGTCATCCTTAGAGAAAGCTTAACCATCTAACGTAGGTTAATGGTGTTAGGTATACGCCTCAACGTAGTATCATTAAAGAAAAACGTACATAACTCCTAGGATCAACTGGTGGAAATTAAAGGATGAGAAACAAAGTATTTTTAAGGAGAGAGTAGAAGTACAAATATCAGGAGAAATGCATGTCGACTTGAATATTATTTGAGATAAGATGATATCAATTTAAAAAGTATGGCCAAGAGTGTACTCCGTGTGTTAAGAGAATGAACACACCAACTAAAGAATTTTGGTGGTGGAATGAGGAAGTATAGGAGAAAGTGATGGAAAAACGAACATTGTACACTTGTAAGAAATGAAGAAAATTTAAAAAAGTATGTAATAGTCAAGGAAGAGACCAAGAAAGTAGTGAGTGAAGCCAAAAATGAAGTTTTTGAACACTTATATCGATAACTTGATACAAAAGAAGGGAGAAGGGAGATTTATAGAATAGCTAAAGCGAGAAAGAGGAAAATAAAGAATTTTACCTAAATAAGATGCATTAGAGATGAATTTAATAGGGGACTAGTGAAGGATAAGGAAATAAAAGAGTGATGAAAGAGGATTTTTCATTAATTTTTTAATGAAAATTTAAGCGACCAATTTAGTTTAAGAAATTAAGTAGGTTAGAGGAGTATAGAAATTTAAATTTTTATAGGAGATTTTTTTAATGATAAATGGGATACAAAATGAAAAAGTGGTTGGCTTAGATGATATTTCAATAGTGGTATGGAAGTGCATAAGAAAGTCGGGTATTGAATGATTTACAAAGTTATTAATATGATATTGAGAACAAAAAAAATGCTTGATCAGTGGAGGGTAAACACTCTAGTCCACTGTATAAAAACAATAGATGTGTATAAAATTGTGTGAATTATAAGAGCATTAAGCTAATGGGTCATACTATGAAACTTTAGCAAAGAGTGATAAAAAAATTAAATAGATTAAGGTGATTGAAAATCAATTTGGATTCATACCTGAATGGTCGATGATAGAAGCTATATATCTTTTCAGACAACTGAAAAGTATCGGGAAAAGAAGCAAGATTTACACAATATTTATTGGCCTAGAAAAAGCTTATGAAAGAGTCTCGAAGGGAATTATGTGAAGAATTCTAGAAAAGAGATGTGTTAGCATAACATATATTGAAATAGTTAAGAATATGTATAATGATGTAATTATAAGAGTAAATATTCTCGGTGGATTAACCGAAGCCTTTCCTATAAAAATAGAAATGACATTGCTCTGGTTGATGAGACATGTGAAAGAATAAATGCAAAGCTCAACTTATCGGAAAGTATTGAAAGTAGTAAAAGGTGTTAAGCTTAATAAAGATAAAATATATGAAATTTAAATTTAATAATAGTAGACGTAATAAGACAATTGTTAAGATAGGAGATGTCGAGTTATTTATAACTAAGAGCTTTAAATAGTAGGTTCGTTTTTGTAAAAGGATGGAGATGTTGATATATATGTTTTACATGGGGCACAATTAGGATGGTTGAAATAGAGGAGTGCGTCACATATTTTTTGTGATCATAAGGTACCTCTAAAACTTAAAGGGAAGCTTTACAAAACATTAGTTGAATGTTGGATGTTAGATTATGAATCAAGCACACCAGCAAAATATGAGAGTTGCAGAGATGAGGATGTTAATGTGGATGTGCGAAATACAAGGATGAACATGATAAGAAATGAGAACATTAGAGAGAAAATTGGGATTGCACTTATTAAGGGAAAATTTTGAAAGAAGCATTTAAGATGATATGGACTTACTTAGGTGGCCAATAAATGCCTTGCTAGACGATCGAGCTTAATGATGTAAGAGGATTCATATAGTTGACCCCACTTATTGGAACAAAGACTTAGTTGTTGTTGTTGTTGAATTACATAATTTATTTGTTATCTTTGAATATGTTATATGATATTAATTTATACTTCTCATTTAATCACTTATTGGAGCTGACCCATTTAGTGGAATAAAGGATTGATTGTTGTAGTATTTAATCATTTATTGGAAATACACCTATTGATGGTATTAAAAGATGGATTTAAGTGGCGGGCTGTCAACCACTACCTAGCGCTTAGGCAATAGGCAAGTGCTTAGGTAGGGGTCTAAGCAACCAACATTATAATAATATTAGAATAGAAAAGTCTATTGGCTACTTGCTATCCCCAAAACTTGAGCTATTAGGAAAGTGATTAATTTTATATTTATATATTGGACCATTACACTTGTCTATATAGGCTAATGAGCATGGGAAATCCAATTTCAACACCCTTTCACACCCACTATGACTTCGAGGTATGTGTTTTTTACCCTGAGATATGTAAGATTTAAACCTCTTGCTTTCATACTATGTTAAAATTGATTGGATATCCACTATTCCCAAAAACTTGAGCTATTAGAAAATAAACCAATTATATATGTATATTGGTGCCATGCGCTTGTCAATGTAAGACTAATGGATGTGGAACATCCTAGCTTCATCAAGACTAAATTAAGAATGACACATTTTGATGTGTGTATATATAACAATTGTATCCGTAATCAAATCAAAACAACTCTACAATTACAAATAAATAAGTACTAAACACATAATAATAATGAAACATTTCACACATTACATGTTAACCAAAATAAAATGATGATAAATTTAACAATGAATGAGAAAAAGAGCTAAGAGAAGTGGGAGAACAACACACACAATGAATGAGAAAAAAAGAGATGAGGGTAAAAAAACACCTATGGAAAAGAAGGAAGAAAGGATACTTAAAAAATGATAAAAATTGGTGCAGACTGCCGATGTTAGGTGAAAAAAGAGTGGTAGAAGTCACATGAAGTGGGAGGTTTGGGTGAACTAATGGGGACCAACATTACTTTCTAGGTTGAGGGCCGTATAAAAAGGACTGCCTTAGCAAGTGGGTGAAATGGTAACTTACTGAAACTACCTAGGTGTCCACTGTTTAAAACAATGCTCCTAATTGCTCTTGAATAACAATTTTTTGATTTTTTCTCTTTTTAGTAATTCTACTCATCCATCTTGGCTTTCTCATCTTATTACATTTTGGTTATTTATTTGACATTGCCTACATGCATAATTCTTTGAACATTAACAAGTAATTTATCAGTGTTTTAAGGTAACCATATTTTTCTATTTTAAAATTAATAATAGAAAGCTAGAAATTCCTTAAGTGTACTGATAACCACTAGCAGCAGTGTCTTGTCACATCCTTTTACTAAGTTCATGTAATGCCTAAGGTCTACTATGCGTTCCACGCATTCATGGTGTTCTAATGGGAATTCAGCATTGTTGGTGACTGCTTCATCATATTTTAATTGTTTGGAAAATATTTATTTATGTGATAAGGCAATGAGAGTATTCAGAGATTGCATTTTACCTATTGTTTCTAATGGAATGATCTTTGTTTCTGTATGCTATAACTGGTATCTCTGATTGTAACAATTTTGTTAGTAGTTGCAAGAGTTGAAGCAACGTGCATCAGGAAATGAGGATGAGCCATTTTTGAATCCTGGAGTATCAGAGAAGCAACCGCTACATGTGGTTATGGTAACATGGTGACCTTACTATTGATTGTTATCTAAGACTTTATTCTTTAATCCAACAGTTTGCTAAATATCCTACACAGTGAATTTCATCTTCATGTTTGATGTTTTGCTTTACAGGTTGACCCTAAAGCATCTAACAGATCATCGCGGTTTGCCCAAGAACTCCTCTCAACTATCTTATTTACCATTGCTGTCGGCTTCATGTGGTGTGTATTTCATCTACTTCCCCTTTAACTTGTTCTTGATTATCTCAATCCTTAAGTTCCCTCAGATTCATCTTTCTTTGACCTTGTCAAAATTACCCTGTGACTTTAGACTTGAATAACTAGAGTCGTATGAATAAATGAACCAAACATTCATGATCAAGCTTGGTTTCAGCTTGGCAAGAGGTTGCTTATGTTCGTTCAATATACACAATGCTGATTAAATGAACAAACTTGAATAACTTATTAAACTAAATGAAGAACACATATATCTTTAGCTCATTAATATTTAAAAACAAAGATGATGAATTGTTAGTGAACAATGTCCACGCACAAAGTTTGTGAAGCATGTTCATCAACAAATCTCTTATCAAACTTGTAGATGACAAAGAAACTTTCAAAACGAAGAAACAAGCTTGTAATATTAAGCTTATTAACCAACTAAATTAGTTTAAAAATATAAAAATTTTAATCAATCAAATAAGTTTGAATTGAGAGTTTGATAATATCTTAATGAACCAAGCTCAAATCAAGTTTGAACAAAACTTAAGTTCATAAAAAAGAAACCAAACTAAGCTCTTAACCGTTTCAGCAGTTTGATTTATTTTAGACTTGGCTTGGTTTGATTATCTTATGAAACAAGGTTGAATAATGCAAAGCTTTGCTCATTTACAACCCTACAATTCATATAGCTTATTATAAAGTATCTAATGATTTGAATTTTTCAGGTTGCTGATAGATTAGTAGGTAATAAGGCTTGACCTAGTGGCTATGGCTAGTCAACTTTTGCTTTTGAAATGCATTCTTTGAACATTTGGAGGTGTTCCCATGGACTGAACCACATTCTTGTAGAAATGATAGATCTTGGTTTGCTATGCCATAGAGTCACTAATGACAATGTGTCACATCTATTATTGAAAATACTAGCGGGGATATCTCAATGCATGTTGTCTTTTTGATGTGTTCATCATCAAATAACAGGTGGTCAATTCTCTCACATACATTCCATGAATTAGAAAATTAATGTGGTTTGAGGTAATTGATGCCTAACAATCAACTTAGTTATATCTATTATAAACATCTTTATAGGCTATTTTCACTAGTCCGAATCTACGTGCCTTAATACATAACATTAGACAAGTGTCTTAGAATGACCTCATCCATCCACGTACTTATGGATTTTTTTGTTGTTTGATATGCACATAGGGGTATAAATGCACCGACGTTTGTGAACAAGCTTGGTGTTCGGCTCAATAAAGCTCGTTCATGTTTGTTCAATAACAAAAAAGCATATAAAATAAATAAACTTGAATCCCAGTAAGCTTGGTTCGTCTACATTTATGAACAAAGTTCATGAACAATTTATAAATAAACTTATTGATTAACTTATGTAAAATTTGATTGTAAAGTTATTTCTTAATTTTTTTTATTGAAGTACATAAAAGAATATGTAACTTATAAATTTTTATAATCTTAAATTATTCATAATATGCTAAAACTAAAAAAAAATAATATAAGTTTCATGTATTAGATAAAGGTTTAACCTAATTTATAAGGACAACAATATTGTTAGTTGAGCTTGATAAAAAGCTCGAGCTTGGCTCGAATTTTATAAGTTTTTTAATAAGAAGCTTGAATAGGCTCGATAAGTAAATAAACAAGCTTGAACACAACTAAGCTCAGCTCGGATCAGCTTGTTTACACCCCTATATGCACATATGTGGATTAATAATGAATAATAGTTAGAAATGACATTGGCTAACTTCTAAAATCATGTGGAAATAAGATTTTTCAATAAACTTTTAAGCTCTATATTAGCGACTCAAATTTTGTTCATTTTTTTGCACACTGGTTGTAACATTCATTGAAAAGGGTGTTTGGTTCAAAGGGATGTGAGCCTAAATGGAGGGGAGGGGAAAGGAAAGAATAAGAAAGCTATCTTCCTGGATGAAACTAGACAGAGAAGGGGACTAACAAGGGATTAGTTGGTCTATTTTTTCATCAGAATTAATACATTCAAATATGGATAGATTGGAAGGAGGAAAAGGGAAACGATGAAAGACTAATTTCTTCATCACTAAACACCAACCACCATTAGACCTTGGACCATTGACATACCATAACTGGCTGTCACCAATCATCGATAGATGTGGCAATCATTGTATCTGAACTCTTAACCACTGGTGATTGCCAGATACCATCAAGGACTGTTGTTGGCCATTGTTGGAACATGGAAGGATCATGATAGTTGATGGTTTCAATTGTTTGACCGTTGCTTGACTACGATTATCCCATGAACAGGTCATGCTGGACCACATTTGGATGCCAACCACCATCATTACCTTTCAAAATCTAGTGGAGAAGAGCTTGAAGAAGGGTAGTTGAAATTGTTTTGTTTCCTCTCCCCTCCTCTTCTTTCAAGTAGACATTTTTAGATCATTCCTCTTCTCTTCTCATCTGTCTCTCCCTTATTTCCTTTTTTTCACCAACCTTCCTCCCTCCAAGTAGTGGCCTAAAAGATTGGGATTTAGCCTCATAAAGAATGCAATTTGTGAATCTTCTAAAATCACGAAAATAGAGATAAACTAAAAATACATTAGACACAGTGGTTATTTTTATAGTTAGTATATGTTATGATTTGTGATACCGTATTTCAATTAAAATAGTTGACCTTCATATGTTTACTACTCCCTACTCCCTGTATTTAAAAAAGGGCTGTAGAGAATTTTGAGGTGGGTTCCCTATGTTATTTTCATAGTTAATATTTGCTATTATTTGTGAAATTGTATTTCAATTAAAATAGTTGACCTTTCATGTGGTTACTACTCCCTATACTTAAAAAAAGGCCTTAGAGAATCTTGATATTTTTGAGGTGGGAGTAGATCCTGATTTATGCCAATTTATTACCCCCTCATTCAGCCTCTTTGTTTATTATACTCGTGGAATAGACACTAACTTCTTAATGTTTTTGTTTCTACAAAATTAGTTATGCAACGGAAAACATATACAACACATCAAAACACAAGTATACAAAGATAAACCGTTTATGTGGTCCAGTAATCCCTTGGACATTGACTCCATGGTTACTCCATGACCTGTCCTTTAGATGGATTACTCCTGAAATCCCACTATTTTTGCCTTCTCGGAAATCTTTTGAAAGTGGAGAAATCCCTTATAGATTTATCACTTACAGTAAACAACCAATATGAGCGATACAAAACAAAATACAACAATAATAAAACAATAATGAAAGAGTTATATAATTACGGCTTTGCTTCTTGTTTATTTGCTACTTGCTTTGGTGGCTTTTTCATGCTCTAGAACCATGACAAGGCTCTCCCAGCAGCTCTATCGAAGTCTCCTTTTATAAGGCTCTTGCTGTAAATGATAACATTCTGGAATTCGCTGATCAGTCTTTTGCTCTATCCTCAAGTTGCCTTTGATTATTGGACTGATCTACACTTAGTCTACTGCCTTCCTCCCCAATGACTACTTCAATCAAGTTACCTTACACATTAGTCGACTTGTCTCATTCTATTCATTTGAATTCCAGCGGTAGTCCACCTCACTCATCTAGTCTCTTGAATAAAGACCTTTTGTTTGCTAGCAAACTAGTCTGAGTTGATTATCTAGTCAACTACTCCATCAGTCGACTAAATTCCATTACCTAGTTGGCTGGTTCATCTGTCGATTGAATTCCCACTTTGAATCCTGTATGAGTCTACTGATTCTCTAATTCCAACCAAGCTTTATTTGTCAAGAGACTCCATGTCTCTGAAAGTCCCTCATTTGCCTATTACAAATCGACCTCGACTACCAGGACTACCGATGCTTAGAGACTATTTCTTTGGGACTTCATCCATTTCTTAGTGTCAATCAACCTTGGCTTACTAGAATTTCATCCTTTACCACTGCGAGTCAACCTTAATTCACTAAGACTTCCTTTGCCTAGAGGCTACTCATTTAAAATTTCATCCTTGCCTCACATATGATCAATCTTGACTTGTTGGGACTTTATCACTTGTTAAGCATCTAGTCCTTATTAAGCTACCTAGATTTTATCACTGTCAAGTATCTAGTCCTCCTTGACTTGCTTGGAATTACCAAACATCTGGTCCTCCTTAATCTACCCGACTTCCATCACTTGTTAATTTCCCATTGGACTTCTCTATTACTAAATGCTTGTTCAAATTTTGATTCATTTGGACTTCATCCAATGTCAAGTATCCGATCAGCTTTGACCTATTTAACATATCCAAACTGCAAACATATTGCTCAAACATCAAAATGCAAATCTTGTTCTACTAAGACTAAGATGGGCTTGATTCCACCAACAATACCATCTTTAGACTTATGAATCCCATTTCAACTGAATATAATCAAGAGCTTAGACGGGGAGCATGCTATACCTAAAGGCTCAAAGTAATTTGGAAATTGTGGTGGGACTGAGTGATTCTGCTATGTTTTTGACACTTTAGAATGAAGATATAGGGAACACAACAACACAGTGTTTCCCAATTATTGCATTTGAGACGAGTGGCTCATAATGGGATTTCATGCTACTACAGCATGATGGCCTAGACATACAACTTAGGATCCATGGCCATTAGAATATAGGAAAAGTTAATTAAAAGTATTAATAACTAAATTTTGGTGGCCTTGAGAATGAAAAAATTGATGGCAGATTATCATGACATTGGAATATGTTAAGAGAAGGATAATATATTGTAATGAGTGTAGAAGAACAAAGTAATATAATTTATTAACTTGAGCAATTGGAGTGTAAGACTTCAGTGACTAAGAGTCGGTTAGAAGAATAATGAAAAAGCAATATATCTTAACTCTTGCAGATTAAGTTAATAGCCAAGTTTCGGTTGTGCGATCAACTAATCAAGCGTTACCCTATCAACTTGAAAATGGTGTTGCATATTTGGGTTCCTCAATTAAGACTTAACTTTACAGGTAGAGGGAATATATTTTGTTAATATTGCTCAGGTGCCTTAAGTTGCATTGTGGGCAAACAGGTTCAGTCAAATGCATCTTAGGGTTGACAGCTCATTGAGTGAATTAGCAGAAATGTAAAAATAGCATGATTCTTCTTTTTTCCTGTTTCTTCCATTCTTCTTTTTCTGTTTCTTCTTCCTTGTGGTAGAGATCACAGAAGAGGAACAACTCTCTTAAGTGCAGAGACGAGGAGTGATAAAAAGAAAGAAAATGAAGAAAACAAAGAAGAAAAATTTAAACATTATCGAGACAGAACATAAGAGATATATGTAATCCGAGTAGGATTTCCTGCCCAACATCCATGTCTGCACAAGGTTTTGTTATATTATAGCATACAAAGTGATGCAGTTCAGGATTCAAGTTTAAACCTTTACCATATATGTATTTTGTAATCTACTCTTGATCCATTTTTCTAATTTTTTTTTACATTGAACTGGCCATTATTTTTTGTAAAGCCTTATAATAAAGCGTCTCAGATGGTATTGTTAAAACATGTTATGAGTTGTGAATTAAATAATTCTTATTCCCAATGGATATGAAAGCTTGTTCTGCATTATTTTGTACTAGATCCCAATGGATATCCATTCTGTCTTCCTTGATTTTTCATCATTATGATATCTAGTCTGCTCGCACCATTCATTCAGATCTATCGAGACACTGTAGTCTGTTCTAGACATTGCTATTAAAAAGCTTCCTTGATTGGTGAAGTATGCATTCTATCTTCCTTGAGTCATGGCATTGCTGTTGACCACTTCTGCTGGCTTCCACTTCTGCTCCATCCATCACAGCTGCAGTTACACTTCATCTCTCACAGCCAATGCTTTCCTAGTGTGAACAAATTTCTTTAGAGTCAAGGGTCTTGGCGTCGCACCTTCTGCAATGCTCCAGCATACCACTGACGTTGATTTAGAAGATCTAGCTTATCTAGTTTTTCCTGGATTAGCTTGTCCGTGATAAAGTAGTTCAGACTTCAAAAAATGTTTTTTCCTACGCGGTCCTGCTCCATGATTTTATTTGAATCTTTTTCCTGTGGTTCCTTTAATTTTTCTTAGATTTACCATTGTTTTGTGATATATTTTTGGATCAGTCTAGGTTGTTTCTTCCATTAATTGATCTATCTATCATTTTATTTTTAATTGTAAGGGTACTGGGTGCGGCTGCATTGCAAAAATATGTTGGGAGCTTAGGTGGTATTGGGGCATCTGGTGTTGGTTCAAGTGCCACATATGCCCCTAAAGACTTGAACAAAGAAATCATGCCAGAGAAGGTAATTCTTAGTACGCTTCTTACTCCTTGTAAGTGCTTTCCATACTGTTATTCTGTATTAATAGGTTCCAGATAACTTAATAGTTTATGTGCCTTGTTGACTTGGTCTATCATTCTTAAAACTCAAGAAAACAATAGATGATTTCCTTTCTTGTTCTTATTAAATAATGGTAAATAGCTGTTTTTCCTCAACTGGAGTAATCAATCCTAATTGGTTAATGTACTATCACATTGAAGAACATGTTGAGACCTGCACATTGAACCTATCGTTTTTTGTTCAATTGAGATGCAATGAAATAGCTTATGAACACTTGTTGAGTAGAAGTCATTTTTAAATTCTCTAAAAGGTTGACTTTTCAGTTTTGACATATATGCCTTTCGGAGGTTTCATTATTCTTCAAAGGGCATATTTTGAATAGTCTTTACTTCAAATAATTAGGCCAAGCCCACATCAAATAGTTTTTAAATTGTCTTAGCACCATTCAACCATGGCTATCGAGATCGACCCATTCTGATACAAATCATCCAAGTTAGGATTGACATCCACAAAGGCCAATCCAATCACAAGAAATTAGTTATCTCACAAAGATCATTGAAAAGTTACTAAAAAAGTCAAAATTTGAAGAAATTACCCAGAAATGAGTTAGGTTCCATTAGAAAATATATGGAGAAGATTGAAATTTGGCCAAATCGAGAGAAATAAATGGAGAAGTTTGGTTGAGATTTCTATGAAGTTAGGTCGATTCCTAAATTTTTGGACTTAACAAATGTTTTGCCAGTACAAGCTTGAATCCTAACAAATACAGGGAAATCTTTTATGTTTTGAATTCGAGCTTAAATTTCTCATCCTCACCGTCACCTAAGTTTGTCACAAGATAAAACATTTAGCCTTTCTATGTAAGTAAACAACTGCAATAGAAATAGAAAGTAAACAACTGCTAGCTAGACTATACCTTTCATTAGTCTCTCTTAGTGCACTCTCTATATTACTATTGATTGAGAGAAATCTTATAGATTCAATTGAGATGTGATTTAAGGTTCCAATTAAGCTCAATAATGATAATTGTATCTATTCTTTTATAATATTTAATGATAACACGCATCAGATGACACTTGTTGGAGCTAGTGATGTACAAGACTCTTATGCGGCTCATAAGCGATTTGGGATGACAATGGGATTGGGTGTTGTGATTCCAACGCTTCATAAGAAGCAAGATTCCTATCCCTGTTTGACCTCACTTCTTGTGGGAAGTTTTGGTGGGGCAATGAAATTTAAATTATATATATATGATTGATAGTCTACAAAATATATGTATCGTATACTAATTTCATTTAGTCTAGGGTTGAGCATAATTTTTTTATCAGCATCCTTGACTTGCCTTGCATTCGTGTTATTTTTTTTATATCATCCCTATTCCATTTAAATTATGGGGCCAAGGCAGTCTCCATCAAAAATGGACAAAGTGAGTCTTGATTGAAGCGGGTGTAATCATAATCTCTATGAGTGGGCTTAGAATTCACATGCAGGTGCGTGTGCATTTAATGTTGCTAGTCCTTGGGATGATGTTGTAGTTAATGATCTTAGAGACCTTCAAAAGAAGCGGCCACGTAGAGGCAGCAAGATGTGTTCTTCAAGGACCCTACTGCTATTCTACATACATCGAATGTGGGCTCTTGAGCGTAGGCGATTCCAGATGAGATACTGTGGGTGGTGTGACTGAATCGCACTTGCAGATGAAGGCAAATGAATACTAAGGTGCTGCGACGGGATGACACTCATTGGCAAGGACACAACATGGAAAATATCATTATTGCTTAGGGAAGTAAGAGTGAAGAACATGTGGATGAAAGGGGAGGCCACCCACCTCCCCTTAGGGATAAATTCTTTTTTGGAAAATCCTAACCATAAAAGAGTGGCTCTAATACTATATAGAATTTGGAGAAAGATAGCATATTGTTTTTTAATGAGATAACCATTACATAGATATATATATAGACTCATGATAACACTCTAACTCTATATTGTACTAATTTTTACTAAACCTGCTACACATGATACCAAAATGAACCCACAACCTTTAACACACTATTCTCTCTAAGCTCATTTTAGTCCAATTTCACTTTCTCCACCTTGTCTTAATCAACCTGATCCTCTGCAGCTCCGATTTAGCCCAAACCTAACCACTCAAATATCTCAATTAGGCAGAACTTAGGGTGGTTTCTGGACCAAGTGATCAGCATCCCTTATTTTGATCCCATTCACCTCACCTGTGCTCGGTGCACTTTGGCAGACTTAACCAACCAACCAACTTCTATGTGACCGAACTCAACCCACTTAGGTTCTGCTTCAGGTAACTTCTCTAATTGATATCGGGCAATACCAGGATAGTGACTAGACTTATTTGTTTGTTGTAATCTAACCATCAAAGGTTGATTGGTCTTTAACTCGGATGCATTTCGTATCAGAATAACTGTCTTGTGATTGAAGACAGTAAGATTTGGGAATTCTATCTATGCAAGTTGTGATTCTGATTATGTCTAAAACTTTATCCTTTGGTCAATTAATTTTGTGGTAGTTTAAACCAGTTCTTTGACACATTCCTTTTTAGTTTGTTACTTACGAATTTTAGTATTTAAATCTTGTTTACGCTAATTGACATATGATCAACTCTATTATCCTTCCTTGCATCTCCAGCTTAGTTCGTAGTGTAAGTAGGTAATGAACAAATGGTTACATATTCCTGTTATTCTTGTGCAGAATGTGAAAACCTTTAAGGATGTTAAAGGTTGTGATGATGCCAAGCAAGAGCTCGAGGAAGTAGTTGAGTATCTTAAGAACCCAGCAAAATTCACTCGTCTTGGGGGGAAATTACCGAAGGTAGGTGCAAAATCTATTTTTTTGGTACTTGTACATATCTTGTTCATCTGTTCTTTCAATATATGTTTTTAAACACAATATTGCAACAACTTCATTCCGTAGTTCATCTGTATCTTAAAAATTTGTTTTTAAACATATCTAGGTTTTAGGTAGGATGCTATCTTAATTCTTCTCGTCTCTTCTGCAACTTTTTTTTTGTATAATTATAAATACCATTGCATTTACAAAACCTAAATGCTATGCTTTAGAGAATGCACAGGAATCACATTTTAAAAGGCTTGTTTTAGTATTTGGTTGCTCACAGAAGATCTAATGGTTTATGTTCCTGACATGAAGACCTTCAGCATTTGTGTAATTCGAAGTCCTGAATAATCCCATCCAAGGTTTTAAATCTCAATTAGGTACTAGTTTTGGTTCTAGCCTGCTTATAAGGCACACGACATGGGTCAACACATACTGACGATGCTGACTTAATTTTTTTGTGTGAATTTATAGTTTATGTATTCTTATCAACATAATATGGTTACTCTAATCAATCACTCTATCAACCCCCTTAAAAATTTAATTCTATAATTTGTTTAAATAAGGTTAGCCAAACGAGGAAGACCAAAAAAGACTTGGTTAGTAACAATAAAACAAGATAAAATTTATTTAAGTATAGATGATGATATAGTAGGGGATAGAGCTCAATGGCGTAAAAGGATCCATATAGCCGATCCCACCTAGTGGGATAAGGCTTGGTTGTTGTAAGGTTAGCATATTGGACTCTATAGTTTCCTATTCTTAGTTATCCTATCAAATTGCTACAATCTTCTAGCAACATCATTCAATGACAACTTATGCCTATCAACTTCACTTGACTTGAGAAATTGCATATCTTGGCATTCAAATTAATCTTACCTTCTATAATTACAAATATAAGGAAATGCTATAACTTATTTTTTATTAGTTGTTGCAACGATTAGAAGGTAAGTATCGGACTGCATTAGAAAGATTGGTGAAATTAAAATTGTTGAGAAAAATCACAAAAATAAAAAATTTAAATATTTAATATAAAAGATGATCTAAATGATGTTCAATCATAATAAGGATTTATATTATGCCTCATGAAATAGAATAATCACAAAATATAAATAATAAATGGTAGATTTAATTAATTCAATTAGTCATATTATCATATATTTCATAATATTACTATTATTAGGTTAACATTATTTGTTATTCTTACTATTGAATAAAATATTATTCTGAAATATAAAATACTATTATATTATCAAACTAAATGGCTATCTATTAGATTATCGTTTTATAATAAATTATGCTTTAATATAAAATCAATAATTAAATTTAATTTTGATAAATATATTACATTTCTTAAGATAAAGAAGTTAAATAAAATTATATATTAATATTATCTACTAAAATAAATTATTGTTTAATATTCATATTAGTATAATTGAGAAAATTTTTTTAGGTAGTATTGTTTGGAAAATGTATTTTACCTCTTGGTCAACACCTTTTGATACTTGGATGGGTTATTTACCCCTTCGTACCCATGTTGGATATAGACATTCAGACACCAACACTTACTGAATGCTCGATTTTCTATTGATTACTCATAAAACATTTTAGAAAACACTGAATAAAGAATAGATGGATGGGGTTCTTCTTGGTCTAGTGGTAGCTCACATGCAACAACAAGATTATTCTGTTGATCTCATAACAAGTCTTAGGCAGTGAGGAGGTGAATGATTAAGCTAGAATTCGTAAGAGCAACAAGGATTGTTTGCCTTTCCCTCTGTGGATTTACTAGTATTTGTTAAAACTAACTTAATCACAAAAGAAAACATGTACAGGGTTTATATAGCCAACATAACCCTAAGATCATAAGAGAAAAAGACATATCTACCCCTGCTTCTCACAACACTCCCCTTCAAGTTGAACATATATATCAAACATGTTCAACTTGCTAAGAACAGAATTAAACATAACTTGGGGTATAACCTTCGTAAACATATCAACAAGTTGGTCCTCAGATTTGACATGCAAACACAAACATAGCTCTCCGAATATTATATTTTACTTTTCTCTATCTAGCCACTTGCACTAAGCTTAATATCAAGTTCAATATTGCTTGTATCTTTCTGTGCTGGGTGGCACAAACAGAATGTTAGTATTGCCCATTCCACCATGTACTGGTCTAGAGTTATGTTTTTTTGGAGCAACGCATGTCACTCATATTGCCAAATAAGGCATGAGCTTTAAATCTACGATACCATATATTCCCTTTGAATTTAGAATATTTTGAAGGTTTCATTTATTTGTATTTTACAATATTATAAACTTGTAACATGTTCTTTTGTAGGGAATTCTCTTGACTGGTGCTCCTGGCACTGGAAAGACTCTGCTTGCAAAGGTGAGAATACATATCTTGTTATTAGATTAGTTCATGTGCATCTTTAGACTTTAGCTGACTAATTATATAAATATATATAGTATTTTGTTGCTCAAAGGGGATGAAATATGAAATTCTAATAGGAAGAGTTAAGTGGCTGATTTTTAGTGCATAGTTATATAGTTTTTTTTAGCATTAACATTATAGATTAACTTTGGTGTATAACATCTATTGCCAATCTCTTCATTTATACTCATTATAGGTAACAATTTCATTAATGTAATGGATCAAATCCTGTTATTGAATGGGCATACTCAATCTTGTTTTGTGGATGAAAGAAGCTTATGCAGTATATGTTGGCTGAAAAGTATTTAATGCCAAGAGTTGCGAAAATGCTCTGACAACATTATCTTGAATAGGCCTGTTCAACTTGATATGGGTTTATATTTCAAATTAGTATGAAATATGCACCATTTATTGACATTCCAGTTGGTTTTTTAATGTGTGCATATGTTGATATTTTATAAACTCCTATAAGTTTAAATTAACTTTCTGAACTAAAGCTTACAGATGTGCATTCTATTCACTAAATCTAGTTTCTGCAGGCTATTGCTGGAGAAGCTGATGTGCCATTCTTCTATAAAGCAGGTTCCGAGTTTGAGGAAATGTAAGAGAAACTACATACATAATATTTTCCAATCAAAGGAATAATTTTGATTTATTCGAAATTTAGTAGCATTAGAGTATGCAGATTTACAAATGTCCAGAGCCGACTGGATTAAAGTTCAATTAATAATTTGAAATCTGGCATGATGTCTTATTCTGGATTAATGTTCAGTTATGACTAGTATTTTTGACCAGTTTTTTTAGTATATTTCTTGAAATCCTAGCAGTTGTCACTAAAATTGTGAGCTTTTCACATTTTTCTTCTGCCTAGAGGTAGTGGTAGGTGAAGGACTTGGGGAATAATAGTGAGTCAATAAATTCCTTGTTAGTTGTATTTTACCCAGTTGAAGGTGTAAAATCTAGTTCATCTTCTGAGTTCCAATAGATGCTGGAACAATATCATTTTGGTGTTGATCGACACATTGTTTGGTATGAGATGGTGCAGGTTGGCATTTATTAGGAAGAGGGGGAGGAAGATGAAGAAGAATATGAAGAGAAAGAGGAGGAAGAAGAGACGAGACGAACAGAAGAGAGGGGACCCTCTTTTCCCTAAAGAACTCCGATTACCCTTGCTTTGCTGCAGTAGAATTTGCAGCCAAGCCTTCATGGACCCTCCTCCGTCTCTATCCCCATCTATGGTTGCACACTGATGAGCACTCAACCTTGTCTTGAGCTGGAGCATATTTTTTGATGCTACTATTTGGCATCATGTGACACGTGCATAGAACTGTCTCTTTTCTTGACTGAAACCTGAGATTCTAATATGCTTATGGTAAAAGGCTTCAATATAGGTAGTCTATGAACTAAACAATCTTGTTATTGAAGATAGTGGACAGCTATAACTTGATATTTCACCCAAGCTAGAAATATTGTGTTTCTCATTTAGCAAACAATTTTGGTATACTGATAGATGTGGAATTTATTTCGCTATTTCCTTCCTGTAATTTTTGCTTTGATCCAATAGCCATCTCTATTCCTATTCCATTCTTAGGCATCTTGATTGTCGTCAAGTTCTTCTTTAGAAACATGGATAAGATAGTATTCTATGCTGTGTAGTACACGTGACATAACTATTCCACCAAAGAACTGAGACGCAAGACACGAAACAATACTGATTGCCCTTCCTCTTGTGGTACTCCATCTCAGAAATCTTGGACAATTTTCCCACTTCTCTATTTCAAGCCACTTCATCTTGTGCTGCTTCTCTTGAGCGCATAGGTTTCCTCTTGCTTCTCTAGGTAAGTCTCCATTGCCTCCTCTATTACTTCATCTTTTTGATCCCTACCTATCCAGGGTCTTCTTCTTCTTGTTAATTTGTTCCTTCTACTCAGGGCTACCTATACTTGTCTTGGCATGGTGTTGAGATTATATCATTTCGGCTTGGGACCACTACCCTAAGTGAGAACGAATTTTAAACCTTGGTTTGTAATATTAGTATATGCCAATGTACATGATCAAAACAAAGTGCATGTGGATTGGCTAGCAACATGAGACCTCAGACAAATCTTCTTCCTTCACACAAAATGTCTTCTTCAATGTGCTAGCTTCGTTAAAATTTTGACTGAGGCAGAATAGCTCTTCTGACTCTAGCAGAAGAAGATTTCATCTCTAAGATATGTTTTGTTATCCCCCAGGTTCTAGGTAAGTTGTTGCTTTCTTTTTCTCTTCTGCTTGCTATCAACTCCACGTGCTATGTAGCAAGACACTGACACCATCTCGTTCTGATCGGGCACTTTAACCTTACTAACATACCAAGCTCTAATTGTTTTGTTAAGCTTTTTTTTTTTTAAAAAAAATTATTACACGTGTACACTCTAATCTTGTGCTTTGTGACAAGCAAAAAGACTTGTTCTGATTGATGTATTTTTTTAACCACAAGTATTTTGATTTTAATTTCTTGTAACTGCTTATTTTGGCTACTTTTAAATATATATTATTGGTATAACCTTTTTCTATTCTCGATAGTTTTTTGGTGCAATTACAAGGAAACATGCCATTGTTTTTATGTTGTCGACATTATCATGGATTTTTATTAACCCCACAAATTACCATATCTTAGTTTGGTTTACAAGAAGGCCATATTATGAGTTATCCAATTAAAAATTCTTTTGTGACTTGCTTTTCATACCAGGTTTGTTGGAGTTGGAGCACGTCGTGTCAGGTCATTATTTCAGGCAGCTAAGAAAAAGGTGCTATTTGATAATCTGCTATTTGTTTAATATTTGTACTTATTAGTTACCTATACTTAAACCTGCTGAATAAGTTATATTTTCTATGGTTTATGATTGTGATATTTAGATTGTTTCCATTTCTTTATTTATTTGTTTTTTAAAAAAGATAAAATAAAAATATATGTTAATATCCATATTTTAAAACTCCACATATTTCTTCTATTCAGGAACAATTAGGTGTACATATATTTCCCTGATAGATGACTGATATAAATTTAAATGGTATTCTATTGATCAATAGATCAATACACAGATTGATTCTATTAGACTTTGAAGCCTGGAGGCGCAAGGGGAGCATGAGAGGACAAAGAAAACTCTAATAAATGTAATTAAAAGTAATTTAGATTTGAACATACCATTAATTTATATGCATAGAATTCAATATGACAATACAATCTATATAAGATAATCGTAATAATTGGGATAATATGGATTAATGATTATGACTATCCTTTTATTATATAAATCCATCTTGAATTAATAAGTATATCCATAATGTTACAGGGTCACACAACCATATGCAGGAAGCTATACACACACACAACAATACAAAGAAATTCGTAAAATGACTTTCTTTTCCAAAATTGATTTTTTTTGCAAGGGGTCGTGTAAAATTAAACAAACAAATTAAACAAAATAGTAGATGTGTTGAAAAGAAAAAATAGGTAATCTATTCCCTTTTTTGAAAATAAGATTATTTTGGAGTTTGTGTAATGCTTAGTCTTAAACTCTTTGTTTACATAGTAGTGATATTCTTTGTTTCTCTCTTCATCTTCGGATTCTTATTTAATGATCCAGGACGTAATCCTGGACGTGAGGAATAAATTTTTTTTCTAAACTTTTCTTATTATTTTATTTATTCATAAATTTACCTATGATAAATTCAAGGAATTTCAATTCCTTTTGAAAGTTCGAAATCAAAAGTATCAAGCAGGTCGAGTAATCAAAGCGAGCAGAGAAAGAGGGATTTGAACCCTCGGTACGAATAATTCGTACAACGGATTAGCAATCCGACACTTTAGTCCACTCAGCCATCTCTGACTCCAAATTGGAATAAAATGATTTAATGATGATGATATACTTCTTTTATTATATAAAGCCATCTTAAATTAATAAGTATATTCATAAATAGAATAGGGCCACAGAAATATGCAGGAAAAACTATATACCACAAGACCTAGACTAGATGACATGCTTGACTTCATGGTAGGAGCTCAGTGATCCTCTAAGATTGACTCATGTAATGGGTCTCACCAAATTCTGGTAGGGTCTATGATGAATAGAAGAATTAAGACATAAGATGAGTTGTACAAATGGTTTGTCATGTCCATTGAACTTTTGTACGCCCTAAGTACATTCATGAGGGAGATGAATCAAGTCTTAGGAACCTTTATAGGAAAGTTCTTGGTAGTCCATTTCAATGACATCTTGATATATGGTACACCCACTTAGAACATATTCAATAGTTGATGAAATCTTTTTGAATTGAGAAGCTGTATGCTTATTTGAAAAAGTGCTAATTTTTAACCCCTTAAATTTTCTTCTTTGGGTTTATTGTTTCAACACAAGGCATCATAAATGAAAATGTTAGGGTAATTGATGATCGGCTAGAGCCCAATACCATCCTAAACTTTTATGATTTTTATTCATTCAAAACTTTAGTACCATTATGGCTTCCATCATAATTGTCTCAGGAAAGAGGAAAGGGGAGTTCCATTGGACTAAGTTTACCTCTATAACCTTTCAAGAAATTAAGGAAAATCATGTTCTCAAACATCTTGACTTTTCCAAACAGTTTCAGATAGCTTGTGATGGGTGCATCCTAGTGTTTTCAAATCAAGAATGGCATCCTATTCCTTTCATTTCTCTTCAACCCTACAATCAGTGGAACAAGTTGAGAAATTTAAGTTGTAGCATATGTCCTGCAGTAATTGGACTAAATGGATTAGCCTGACATGCACAATTTGAGGTTGTTAGAGTTCCCTTGAGTGAGTCTCTGGACTTCTTAAGAAATAGTTCTAAGTTTCCTCTGTAGTGTTTTAAACACAAATTGTGGAGATAACATTTCGCTAATTGATGAGTGCAATTAAATTAAACCCAAAGCTGAAATTGTGGAGAGAAAGTTCAGTGACCAAAGGTTTTACATTAAGCAGAACCAAATAGGATAGATAAAATCAAATTCACAAAACTAATAGAAGTTACAGAATTGTTAAGATGGATAGACATAGAATTGTTAGGGTGGTTAGATATAGAATTGTTGACTTGGATAGACATGACTCTATCCTGAAGGAGTTCTACAAAATGCATGATGGAAATAGAGAAAGGTTTTTAGAGTTTTGTGTGATCCTTTTATGCCCCTTATGGTAAAAGGAAAGTTTCATAAGATTATGGTATGACTCATTCTCTTTCATAATATTAGCTCTGTTATAACTTTGCGTTAATGGACACATAAGATTTGTGTAGCCATCCCCAAATATTTGGGACAAGAATGAGTTGATGATGAAATATTCAAACAACAGATAAATTCTATAGTTAGACGAGTTGATTGATTAGAGTTGAAGGCAGTAGACAGATCTCAAACATAACTCTGATAAGGTCAACAAACATGACTTTAAAAAATACTTATTATTGTTAAAATTGATTGGCTAACTTATCCAAAAAGCTTGAGTACAAAAGGGACCAATTTATATATTATATCCTTGTTACTTCCGTTCATGTGTGGTGGGTATACTTCACCTGATTGACCCACCTAAACCCAACACACGAATTGATAAGTTTTTAATTTTTAACATTTTAAATTTTTTAAGTTTAAAATTTTAATTTTATCTCTTTTACATAGGTAGGATTTAAACTTGGACAGTTGGTTCTCTTGCCTTGATACAACAAGCAAACAATAACCAAGCCTTATCCCACTAGGTGGGGTCGGCTAACCTCTTGCCTTGATATCATGTTAAAATTGATTGGATAACTGCTTATCCTGAAAGTTTGAGCTGTTAGAGAAAGGGATCAATTTATATATTTATATCTTTAGTAATTATTAATGTTAAATTTTGGATAGAGTTCAATGGAGAGGTAGAAGATCATGTATGGGCTTCATATAGTTGGGATTACCACAACTTAATGATGATGATGCGTAAACCATTGGACAAAATAGAAACATGGATCTTTTGAAGGTAAAAACTGTTTTCCAATAATTGTAGAAAGTTGGATCCCTACTTGTGGAAAACATAAACTATTTTGTTTCTTTTGGGTATATTATAAAACAATATTCTAATTTAAGCAACATTAAATATATAAGTTCTAGTTAATTGATTCAGTTCTAAATGAAATTTATCTATGCTAGAATTATGTAGACGACCAATTCTTATAACATAGTTTTGAATATTGATCAGATCATGGTTTAAAATTTCGTATCATGTAGGGCGGCACGGGCGGAATTTGTCCCTTCGTTCCGTCCGCTACTTGGCATTGATACCAACACTGACATCATAGGTCGCCGCGGGATTGCAACGACCTCCACGATCCCATGGGAACCTCCGCGGGGTTGCGGAGGCCTCGCGATCCCATGGCGACCTCCGCGGGCTCACGTGGGGGCGTCACATTTTTTTGGTATTTTAAATTATTTTAATATTTAAGTTGAAATTTTTATTTTTAAAAATATTTTTAATTAATATATTTTTTATTTAAAAAAAATATCAAAATCATATCGACATGATACGATATGGTACCGAAACTATATTGTTTCGATCATAAATCAAAACTCCGATACAACTCAAAACTTTAAATCATGGATCAGACTAGTGCATACAGGATGGTACAATAATCAGAATGTCACATGCATATCTGTCAAACAAAGGATTTGTTTGAGAGCAGTATCGGCTACTAGCCAGTATTAAAAGTGTTCTAATGTTTTTCTTGGTTATACTTGGCTACATGAATTGGTATGTAACCTGTTATATGCTAGTGTAGCAGTTAATGAGCTAACTGATACTGGGATCTGCACCAATTTAAAGTACTGGATAATGTTTCTACAACTTTTACATCTTCCAAGTTCTGAAATTTCTTAATATCAAGTTGTCTTCTAATACTATTTCATGGTTCATTTAAGTAACCTATAGTGTATCACTTCTTTTACTCGATCATTGGTTATTATGCTCTCATTGATTGTGTTTTTTCATGTGACTGAAACTAAAAACTTCAAGACCTATTTAAAATCTCCAAAATCACTTAATTCTTTAGGTGCTCATCTGTCATTCAGACAAAGAAAATAGTCTTTCTATCTTCTCAATATTTGATTGCAACTTCATACGTCTCATAATTTAGCTCCATTGATTTGTTCTATCACATGATTTGCTTTCCCTAAATGTCTCATATTTATCAATTTTCATCATCGATAGGCACCTTGCATCATTTTCATTGATGAAATAGATGCTGTCGGTTCCACTAGAAAGCAGTGGGAAGGACATACTAAAAAAACATTGCATCAGCTGCTTGTGGAAATGGATGGCTTTGAGCAGAATGAGGTAAATCAGATCAATGAAATTGCTGTTAAGTGATAACTATGCTTCTCAACCCTGAATATATTCCTTGTCAGGGAATAATACTGATGGCTGCTACAAATTTGCCAGATATACTTGACCCAGCATTGATTAGACCTGGTAGATTTGATAGGCATGTAAGTTCTCCCATCCCTTCTGCACGGTTCATCGATGTGGTGCTATAGTCCCATTACTTTTTTTTAAACTAAGAATCAATTAACAAATTCTAGTACTGGAATTTGGAAATGTGTTGCCCAATTCAAGTGATTCATTTTTATCTTGCTGATTATTTTTCTTATTGCCCACATGTTGTTAAGATTGGAAATTTGTAGGGGATATCCAAGAAAAGGTTTGCTTTACCTAATTTCTCAGGAAAGATTCATTTTTGTAAACTGGGAACATTATATCTCGGCATCAGCATACTGTGTACCTATAAATGTCTCCATTCTCTTTAACTTTAATGTTTGGTTCAGTCCAAGCATTCACCTATGTCAACACAAATTACCTAATGCCCATTGGAACAAGCTAAGGGGAAGTGTATTTGGGAATTGACTGGTTTATGATTGAATTCTGTAGTTGGAGTATATGGTGGAGTTTTGGTAGGTTTTTGTAATAACAGTTATCTTAAATGTGTAGAGACAGTTATTTTTTGTTTAAAACCCTACAAATGGTACTACCATTTTGTAAGATTTAACTATTGCAACCATGACTTGAAGGTTGTTAACATTGCAATCCAGAGGTTCCTGATAGCTTGTATAAATGCTCAAGGCCATCAACATGAGGTGCGAGTGCCTAATTTTCCTCACACAACATCTAATTACCTAATGCACATTGGAACAAGCTAAGGGGAAGTGTATTTGGGAATTGACTGGTTTATGATTGAATTCTGTAGTTGGAGTCTATGGTGGAGTTTGGTAGGTTTTTGTAATAACAGTTATCTTAAATGTGTAGAGACAGTTATTTTTTGTTTAAAACCTTACAAATGGTACTGCCATTTTGTAAGATTTAACTATTGCAACCATGACTTGAAGGTTGTAAACATTGCTATCCAGAGGTTCCTGATAGCTTGTATAAATGCCCAAGGCCATCAACACGAGGTGCGAGTGCCTAATTTTCCTCACACAACATCTTTGCCTGAAGCCACTTAGTTCTTCAATCACTCTAAGACATTGGGAGTAGTTACTTGCTTGACTTGATAGAAGCTACTGTGTTTAGTAGCTTAAGTCCACAGGCATGATGCAACTGTTATGCACCAAGTGCCCTTTCCCATGATTGGGATCCACCAGTTCTATGTCAGGACAATTCCATCGGCACGCCCCTCTGGTGCCAAGATGCAAGAGAACAAATTACACCTGTTTCATCATTCACAAGATATGGGCACATATACACACACACAGATAATTTATCATAAAGGAACTGGGAAACACTGTATGATCCAAGCAATTAGTCTTTTGAACAATAAGGTGAACTGCTACAATCATGAAAATAAGAAAATAATGTAAGAAAGGATAACATGAAACAATGTATCTGTAGTATCTATTAGTTTCTACGACACAAAATTTATCTACTGCTTTTGAGATGTAATGCTTGTAGTTCATATTACTTGTCGAGCAATTATGTGTTTCAATATCATGTGCTCAATCATCAAAGCAGAAAAGAAACTATTATCTCATGCACAAAGGTTAGGTATATATTTTTTCATACTTCATAATTCCTTCATGCCTCTAGTAGATTCATTTCTGGGTTTGATTCTTGACAATTGTTTAATGCCCTTTTTTAGATTGTTGTTCCAAGTCCTGATGTACGGGGTCGGCAGGAGATTCTGGAGCTTTATTTGCAGGATAAACCATTAGCTGATGATGTTAATGTCAATGCACTTGCACGTGGTACTCCTGGATTCAATGGTGCAGGTTTGTTCTTGTTAAGATTCTTACTGTGTGAAGTCTATTATCTACCTCAAGGAATCACCAAAAGCTTGAATTCACATATAGTTGAAATACAATCAGTTGAACAACAAAAAATATTTCTGTAAATGCTGTACTGATGCATCCATGTGAGACTTTTCTAAAAGAAATTATATGCTTCTTGAATAATTTGTAGATCTTGCGAACTTGGTAAATATTGCTGCTATTAAGGCTGCAGTAGAAGGTGCTGAAAAAATAAATGCAGCACAATTGGAATTTGCTAAGGACAGGATAATCATGGGTACAGAGAGGAAAACTATGTTTATATCTGAAGAATCAAAGAAGGTATTGACATTTTAGAGAAATATATCTTGTACTGGATATCTGACATTCTTGATAAATTCTTTTTTTTGCTGTGTATCTATACAATAGTGGTAACTGGGCTGGTATTCTCTTTCAGCTCACTGCTTACCATGAGAGTGGTCATGCAATTGTTGCACTTAATACTGGTGGCGCTCATCCCATACACAAAGCAACCATTATTCCCCGAGGTTCTGCACTTGGGATGGTGACTCAGCTCCCTTCTCAGGATGAAACATCCATTAGCAAGAAGCAACTATTAGCACGCCTTGACGTTTGCATGGGAGGGAGGGTAGCTGAAGAACTCATCTTTGGCGAAGAGAGTATTACAACTGGTGCTAGTAATGATCTGCACACAGCTACAGAACTTGCCCATTACATGGTACTGCATCATGATATTTCAACACGTATTAGTAATTATAAATACCATATATTTGACAATTAGCTGCTTAGCAGGTGTCAACCTGTGGAATGAGTGATGCAATTGGCCCAGTGCACGTTAAGGAACGGCCAGGTTCTGAGATGCAATCACGAATAGATGCAGAAGTATGTTTTTAGTATTTAAAAGTGTATTTTAGTTGTTGAATGCTTGAATTTTTCTCATGATACTTTGTTTATCTTGTTGAATACTTGAACCTTTGATGAATTTTTTTCTTCAAAAATTTAGGTTGTCAAACTCTTGCGAGAGGCTTATGAGCGTGTTAAACGGCTACTAAAAAAGGTATGTTGATCTATGGCTTGCTTTGAATCTATCATGATCAGTATTAATCTTCATGACAATGGCATGCAAATCCACATAGACGGTAGAATCCTACCTATGCTCAACTCCCCAAAGCAAGAAAGTAGTGTCTGAACTCAATTAACATTTTGATATATGAAAGCTTGGAAGTTCAAATCCATTGTATACTCGATATATTCTCTAGTCTTCATCAGGATTATGTTTCTCACTTGATTTTAACAATTGCTTGCAGCATGAAAATGCACTCCATGCACTAGCAAATGCGCTTCTCGAATATGAAACCCTAAGTGCAGACGAGATTAAACGAGTCCTCAATCCGTATCAGGAAGTTCAAATCTCTGAACAACCACAGGACTTTGCTTTGACTTGAAGGATATCAAGAGTATCTTAATTTTTTTTTCTTTTATCTTTGTCTTATTGTAGAGTAATGTACAGTAGTGCAAACCTAGGTCCATTCTTAGACGTGTCATCTACCGTATTTATAATCTGCCCACAGAATATCGCCCACCTGGTCCTGGTACATGACTCATTAAATGAGTAAATAGAGGAAAAGATGGCATCATTTTTTTAGGGATAGAATCTGCAGGAGTTGACATGTCTTTCGTTTTTGCGTTAGTATTTTTTTTTCCTTTATAAAAATCTGTATAAACCATGGGAACCTAAAGAAATAATAACTCGGGGCTCAATTTCTTATGCATTCTCTACCTGTTTAGACATTGGTCAGGGCACAGTTAAGACAAGTTTGTGCTACGTTTCCTTTCACTCTGAAATAGTGTGTTACTCGATTTAAATCATTTAGTTCGATTTGCCTTCACTGAGACGACTTAATAACATTTTGATTTAATTTTCATTTATTTTATTGCAAATTAATTTTTTATTACAAATAAGAATGTGCATTTATTATTACTAAAATAATATGTTTTAATTTAATAATTATATGAACAAAGTGATGTAATTGGTTTCGTTCAACTTCTTATAAGCGTCCATGTGATCAATTTTTTCCCAATATATCACTGTATAATAATTTTTTGATTCATTGGATAATATTAATTAGGGTTGTTTGTTACACGATGGTCTATAGAGAGCCTACCAACCCATAGAGATGCTGAACCAAAGTTATTGAAGTGGAAATCCTCCAAGTCCTAAACAAGATTAGTGAACATCTCTTTGTTTAGAATTCTATATATGAACGATCTCCTCTTTAAACCTAAAATATTGCGTTTGGTTTAGAGAATAGAGAAGGGAAAAATGATTATTCATAGGAGATATGCATTATTTTCGCTTGATTTACAAGAATGAAATTGAGGAGATATGTATTCTTATGCTTGGCTCATAGTAGGATTAGGGAAGCAATATATTTAAAAAGAATAAAGTACTCGTATAATTAAAATATTGCATACTCGCATATTTATTGAAATTTAATCCGAATTAAGTTAGTTAAACTATTTAAGATAGGGGTGTTAATTAGGGTGGGTTGGATCACATCAAAATAAAAATATTACAAAAAAAATCTCAATTTGAATTCTGATTGAACTTGATCTCAATTCAAAAATTTTAAACTCAAACATGAATCTGTATAACCTGACCAATCAGAATAACTCGAAAATAATTTATTTTTTATTATATTTTTTTGATAATTCTTCATTTTTATCTTAATACTTCATCATTGTTTATTAACATTCTACTAAAACATCTTAATTTTTAAAATAAAATTTGATTTAATCTTAAAAAATCTCTAAACTTTAAATTCAAGTCAACTTGAATCCGATCCGAACTCAATTCAATCCAAAATCTTCCAATTCAAATCTGACTTGAATCTGAAAACCTTCAACCTGAATTCGATAATTTTTGAGATCAACTCGAGTTGGATTGATGAATCGAGATTCATTTTTTGACATCCCAAGATCACCATGAGCATAAATCTAAATTACTAAGTCAATTGTTTTTTTAAAAAAAAACATTATACATATTAAAAAAAAGTATAATATAATATTTTCCTAATGGCATATAAATAAAATCAATATATGTGCAAACAAAAACCATGCTATTGAACTTATTTAACTACAAGTTTAAAGCTGAATTTTATACATTATATCTTGTTATATATAGGTCATTATTTTATCCTGTACTTTAGAATTAGTGGGAGATTTCTTCTTATGAATTCTTTGATTTAGAGAGAGTTTGAAAGTTGGAGACTTTAATTGAAACAAACTGGAAGCAGGAAATAGTGCATTCTTAACAAGCAATCCGCAAGGTTACAACTGTTTTTACATCAATTTGGCTGAGGAAAATTGTAAATCGATTTCATGGCATACAAGCACGAAGGTCGCAGATATGTTTGGCTGCTGAGCATCACAAAATGCTGCAATGGCTCTGATATGATGAACTCATCAACTTCACACCTGGGAACTGAATCCATAACACATTCAAAATGTCAAATTTGCTCCAAATGTTTTGTTATTATGCAATGCACAATCAACCTATCTTCATAGGACCTGCCATAAATAATTTTAACTAAGAGCAGCTCAGTGCACGAAGTTCTCACAAATATGAATTTTTGGAGAATGATCAGACCACATTGGATATATTTACGTAGTTTTATCCTGCATTGCAAGAGGTTATTTCCGCGACTTAAACTTGTGGCTAGAAGGTTACACAATAATAATTTTACCGTTGTTGCAAGACTCCCTTTCTCATAAATAATTATAACTAAGCATATACAAAATTAACATAATCCTAGCAAATATGAGAAATTGATTACCACCAAGCTCTACTAGACATTCAAGTTTCTAATAAAATGTAATCCAAAGCTCTTTTAGCTTCTACTGTGGCTCCCTTACTATATATATATATATTTGATATTATTTAGCATTCATCTATTGCATTACATGAACATATTTTGCAAAATCTCCACGCTTTTGTATTCTTTTTATTATTTTAGTTTGGATAACTACTCTTTGTGTGTTATGGACAAGACGAAAAGCCTATGGAGCACATGTTCTAGTATTGCCATGGCACCTCTCATGGTCGTGCATCACCCTTAGAGGTAGAAAGAGCATCAGAGCAGCAAATAGACACTCAAGTAAGGAAAATGATCTGATCGTGTCACCTGACACGATTGTGTTCCTTGCTGACCTTTGATGAAGAAACTCAAGCGAGCCACACAGCTTGGTAGTGCTTCCCCAGACAACCATGAAGCATGTGGCGATGCCTCCCTTGTTTTTAGAAAATTCTATTAGCCATCCTAAAATTTTAGAAAATTATGTTAGAGTTCTTTTACATTTTAAGAAATCTTGTCAAGGTTTTAAAACTATAAAAGGAGGCGAGAGGGAAACGGTTTAGGCCAGTTGGGATCATGGGGATCTCTCCTTCCCTATCGAGGGTTTCCCCATAATAGGAAACCTTAGGAGAGAGCCGTCTCTCTCCTTCCCTATCGAGGGTTTCCCCATAATAGGAAACCTTAGGAGAGAGCCGTCTTCCAAAGACTATAAGTATTCTATCCACCAAGGAGGCAAAGAGAGCTTCCAAAGATGACATTGACTTCGACGACTGAGCTTCCTTACTTTTCTCTATTTCATTGAGTCATAGAATGCTTTTACTCCATGTCTTTAGCTTGTGTCTTCATCTCCATGGCATGGAGTAGTTCCATGAATTCTAGGATAAGGGAGTAACCTCAGATGGAATTGATAATTGTATGTTAATATTTATCTCTTTTTATTAGTAGTAGCCCTAGAGCCAATTATATGATGATTGACTAGGGACTTTGTATCATATTCTATTATTGATAAAGGGAAGGTTTTTGGTTATTATACTTACTTTATGTTTGTGCCAAATAACTAAGTATAATAATATCCTTGGGTAGCTAGTTCTAATCTAGAGAATTCTTAATTCATGAGTTGTAGGGAGGGACTTATGTCACCACAAACAGAGACTAAAGCAAGTGTTGGATTTAAAGCTGGTGTTAAAGATTACAAATTGAATTATTATACTCCTGACTACGAAGTCAAAGATACTGATATCTTGGCAGCATTCCGAGTAACTCCTCAACCTGGAGTTCCACCCGAAGAAGCAGGGGCTGCGGTAGCTGCCGAATCTTCTACTGGTACATGGACAACTGTGTGGACTGATGGACTTACCAGTCTTGATCGTTACAAAGGGCGATGCTACCACATAGAGGCTGTTATTGGGGAGGATAATCAATATATTGCTTATGTAGCTTATCCTTTAGACCTTTTTGAAGAAGGTTCTGTTACTAACATGTTTACTTCCATTGTGGGTAATGTGTTTGGTTTCAAAGCCTTACGAGCTCTACGTTTGGAGGATCTGCGAATTCCCACTTCCTATTCCAAAACTTTCCAAGGCCCGCCTCACGGCATTCAGGTTGAAAGAGATAAGTTGAACAAGTATGGTCGTCCCCTATTGGGATGTACTATTAAACCAAAATTGGGATTATCTGCAAAAAACTACGGTAGAGCAGTTTATGAGTGTCTACGTGGTGGGCTTGATTTTACCAAAGATGATGAAAACGTGAACTCACAACCATTTATGCGTTGGAGAGACCGTTTCGTATTTTGTGCTGAAGCACTTTATAAAGCGCAGGCCGAAACAGGTGAAATTAAAGGGCATTACTTGAATGCTACTGCAGGTACATGTGAAGAAATGATGAAAAGGGCCATATTTGCCAGAGAATTAGGAGTTCCTATCGTAATGCATGATTACTTAACTGGTGGATTCACTGCAAATACTAGCTTGGCTCATTATTGCCGTGGTAGCATTGATAGTTATCTTCGTTTTGAAGTCAGTATTAATAGTTCTATTTCGAGTAGTACCAACAATTACAGTGAAAGTTACATTTATAATTTCATTTGTACTGAAAATAAAAATAGTAGTGAGAGTGATCGTTCTAGTATAAGAACTAGTCAAAATATCGATGATTTGGATATTAGAGTAGAATCCAATCATAATGATAATCCTTTCCATAAATTCAGACATTTATGGGTTCAATGTGAAAATTGTTATGAATCACATTATAAACAATTTTTTGGTGAAAAAATGTATATTTGTGAATTTTG
Organism: Curcuma longa; assembly: GCF_044706935.1. Taxonomy (NCBI): domain Eukaryota; kingdom Viridiplantae; phylum Streptophyta; class Magnoliopsida; order Zingiberales; family Zingiberaceae; genus Curcuma; species Curcuma longa. The sequence continues at coordinate 7,716,256 of NC_133881.1, forward strand.
TGGATATCATTTGAAAATGAGTAGTTCAGATAGAATTGAACTTTCGATTGATCCCGGAACTTGGGATCCCATGGATGAAGATATAGTATCTGTAGACCCCATTGAATTTGATTCACCCGTTGAATTTGATGAAGAACCGGATTCTGATAGAGATCATATCGATTTTTCTTCGTTACTTAAAGTGGGTTTTGGAGTATTCATCGAAAGGAACAAATGAAAATGAAATTGGTTTGAATTTGCCCAATTGAGATATCTGAAATATATTACAAATAAAAAGGAAAGGGATAGATCCAGAGGTCACTACTTTGTTATACAACTCGTGCTTCAGAGAAATATCAGATAGAGTCGACGAATGAAGCAGGTTCATTAAAAATTCAAATTAAATTCACAGATCAAAATGAAAAAAAAGAAAGCATTGGCCTCCCTTCCCTATCTTGCATCTATGGTATTTTTGCCCTGGTGGGTCTCTTTCTCTTTTAATAAATGTCTGGAACCTTGGGTTACTTATTGGTGGAATAGCAGACAATCCGAAACTTTTTTAAATCATATTCAAGAGAAAAACGTTCTAAAAAGATTCATAGAATTAGAAGAACTATTCCTATTGGATGAAATGATAAAGGAATACCCGAACTAGACTCTAATTTTGTAATTAAAAATGTACTTTTGGTTGCAAAGTTTGAGTTCAATCTACTTAGTATAAGTCAGCTGTGTGACTCAGGTTACATAGTTAGGTTCACCAAAACTAAGTGTTTAATCGAAAATATAGAGAACCCAGGAATTAAATTAACTGGAATTAAGAAAAATAACATCTATAATATTGACCTACCCATATCCTCAAACAAGTGTTTATTAACACAACAAGAGGAAATTAGGTTGTGGCACAGAAGATTGGGCCACACACATGTCAGACTTATTTCAAAAATAAGTCACAATGGATTAGTAAGAGGCCTACCAAACTTAATAAACTTAGAAAATGAAATTTGTAATGCTTGTCAATAAGGAAAACAAACCAAATCTTCACATAAGGCAACTAGTCAGACTCAATCCAATTCAATCCTTGAATTACTTCACTTAGACCTCTTTGATTCTCATGGGGCTAAGTCACTAAGCGGAAACCAATACTGCTTAGTAATAATCGACGATTACTCAAGGTTCACTTGGGTAAAATTTTTAAAGACTAAAGACGAAACCTTTGAAAAGTTTACAACATTATGTAAACTACTAGAAAATGAAAAAGATTTAAAAATTAAAAGAATTCGTAGTGATCATGGTGGTGAATTTGAAAATGCCAAATTCACTAAGTTCTGTCAAGACAACGGATACCACCATGAATTTTCTTGCCCTAGAACCCCACAACAAAACGGGATAGTTGAACGTAAAAATCGAACTCTACAAGAAGCCGCTAGAACCATGTTAAATGAATATAGACTAACTAATAAATTTTGGGCTGAGGTAATAAGCACAGCCTGTTACATCCAAAATAGAGTCTTAATAAATAAAAGACATAATAAAATGGCTTATGAAATCTTTAATAATAAAATACCTAATTTAAATTATCTTAAAGTATTTGGATGTAAAGTTCATATACTTAACACCAAAGATTACCTAGGAAAATTTACATCCAAAACATGTCCAAGGATCTTCCTAGGTTATTCAACAACAAGTAGGGCATATAGGGTATATAACAAAGAAACCCTAAAAGTCGAAGAAACAACCAATGTAATATTTGACGAAGAAAATACACTAATAAATGAAATTAATCAAAATGATAATCTTAAATTAAATTTTAATAATCAAGATAATAATATTCAATTCAATATCAAGATGAGAAGAATTAAATATTAGAAATAATGACACTGAAGATAGGTCTGACCCTGACCCAAACCTAAACGAACCTAAAATAACTCAGGCACCAAGACTTAGAGCTAGTCACCCACCTGACCAAATTTTGGGTGATCCAACCTTAGGTGTTCGAACCCGATCAGCCTATAGGAATCTAAGTCAGGTTGCCCTAATCTCTAAAATTGAACCTAAAACTATAGAAGAAGCACTACCAGACCCTGATTGGATCATAGCAATGCAAGAGGAACTAGCCCAATTTGAACGAAATCAGGTATGGGACTTAGTTCCCAAACCTGACACCAAATCGATCATAGAAACCAAATGGGTGTTCAGAAATAAAACTGATGAAAAAGGGGAAGTAGTAAGAAACAAGGCTAGACTAGTAGCCAAAGGGTTCAGCCAAGTAGAAGGGTTAGACTACGATGAAACTTATGCACCCGTAGCTAGACTTGAATCCATCCGAATGTTGTTAGCCTACGTGGCTCATAAAGGATTCAAGCTCTACCAGATGGACGTTAAGTCTGCATTCTTGAATGGGTTCATAAAAGAAGAAGTCTACGTAGGACAACCACCAGGGTTTGAAGATAAAGACCATCCTGATTATGTCTTCAAACTAAAGAAAGCTTTGTATGGACTTAAACAAGCTCCTAGAGCATGGTACGAAAGGCTTTCGACCTACCTAGTAACCAAAGGCTTTCAACAAGGACAAATTGACCCATCCTTGTTCGTAAAAACTATAGAAAAAGACTTCTTTCATTGCTCAAATTTATGTCGATGACATAATTTTTGGGTCAACCAACTCAAAGTACTTAAAGGAATTCGTTAAATTAATGAAGAATGAATTTGAAATGAGTTGGGTAGGGGAGCTGCATTTCTTTTTAGGGCTCCAAATAAAATAAACAAAAGACGGTAATTATATATACCAAAGTAAATATGCTAAGGATCTAATTCATAAATTTGGAATGGATAATTCAAAAGAAATCAAAACCCCAATAGCAACTAACTCTAATATAGACAGTGACCCAAAGGAAAGCAAGTAGACTTAAAATACTATAGAACATAATAGGAAGTCTACTTTACCTAATTGTAAGCCGACCTGATATATTATTTGCAGTAGGTATGTGTGCTAGATACCAATCCAATGCTAAAGAATCACATTTAACCGCAGTTAAGCGAATACTAAGATACATTAAAGGAACAATTAATGTTGGAATGTGGTACCCTAGAAACACCAACTTTGAATTAATAGGATATTCAGACTCAGATTATGCTGGCTGCAAACTAGACCGCAAAAGTACAAGTGGTGGATGCTCAGTTCTTGGGTCCTTGTCTAGTCAGCTGGTGTAGTAGAAAGCAACAGTGTGTTGCATTATCTACAACTGAGGCAGAATATATTGCCCTAGGCGAATGTGTTGCTCAATTACTTTGGATGATGCACACATTAACTGATTACAATCTAGAATACAAGAATACAAAAGTATTAATAGATAATATAAGTACAATTAACTTAACTAAGAATCCAGTACACCATTCACGAACTAAACATATAGAGGTAAAACACCATTTTATACGCGATCATGTCGCTAAGGGAGAAATTGTACTTGACTATGTTGAGTCAAAATCAAACTTAGCTGACATATTTACTAAACCGCTACCAGAGTCCGAGTTTAGTACACTAAGAAGACAGTTAGGATTGTGCTTGGTAGACTAGTAAAATCATGATTTCAAAATTCACTTTTTATTTTTGATTTAAATCTATTATTAAATAAGTTTTCAAAAGGATTTTAAAAACTTTATTTGTTTTATTTTTAAAAAATCTATTTTCAAAATTTTATTTTTTAAAAGTAAGAAATTGATGATTTAGCCTTAGACTAGACTCAATCCCCTAGAGAGCATGTACCTATAGATCTAGGTGGACATCTCACAAAGCACACTAGGTAACTTGATTGTGTTTGTGAAACATAGACCGGTGTGAGATGTATAGGATTCTAGTCTAAGTACAAGATGCTTATTTTGTGCATCGAACCTTACTTAGACTTTAATAAACAGTGATCAAGTTAAGTGTCCCTAAGTCAGAAAGTTTAATGGGATGATACACTTAAACTTGGCTAACTGGGTCAAGCTACTACTTTCTAGTAGTTAGCTAAAACTCTAAGTTGGACACGTGCCCCACGGATTAAAATTTTTTTGTCTAACTATGTTAACTATTATAAGCTTGGACTCAATCCCTTAGGTTTATTTTGATTATGTCAAAGGGGGAGAGATTTGTGAGTTTTCAAGTTATTCAAAAATGAAAAAAATATTATTTTCAAACATGATTTCAAAAATGTTTTCAAAAATGCTTTAAAAAATTGTTTTCAACATGCTTTCAAAAATTGTTTTCAAAAGTTTAACTTAAATGTTTTTCTAAAAAGGACTTGAAACAAAATGTTTTTAACTGTTTGAACTTAAGCTAAATTTTTAATTATTGAAAAAGTTTAAATATTTAGACAGTTCTCAAAAAATTAAAAAGTTTTATTTTAAAGGACTTGAAAGTTTTGCTAAGTTGGTTTAAACTAAGCAATATCAAGTTCAGGGGGAGAGAACTGAAAAATTAAAATTTTCAAAAACCTGCTTGTTTTACAACTAAGTATAAATTCAGGGGGAGTCCTGAAGCAGGGGGAGTTGTGAGTGACACACTTCATCTTTTATATATCTGTTATTGTGTTTAACTTATTGTTTTAAGTTAATTATTGTTTAACTTAACTTGAAACTTTAGTTGTCATAATCAAAAAGGGGGAGATTGTTGTGCGGGGAGCATCAGACGATCGAACCTTAGTTTTGATAATGACACTAGGTTCAAGTTAAGTGTGTTGTTGAGCTAACATGGTTAATCTAAGTGTGCAGGGAGCATAGGTTTGAGCTAAGTCCTAGTTAAGGCTAGGTAAAGGACTAAGTCCTAGTTGCAACTAGGCACTGGAAAGTCCTGATCTGGAGGATCAGGCAGAAGACTTGGCAGAGTCAAGGCACCAGGTGAAAAGTCCATGCAGGGTCAGGAGGACCAAGGGGCATGGCAAAAATTTAGTCATGTACGGTCAGGAGGACCGGAGGACGTGGTGAAGTCTGGGCGGTCAGGAGGATCGAGCCGCAGCAGCAAATCCTGGGGGCTAAGGACAGAGCCGAGCAAAAGTCCAACAAGTCAGGAGGACTTGGTTGACACAAGGTAAATTCTCCTGAGTGGAGTGGGTCAGGGCATATTCCCAAGGGAAACATTAGGCGTCGGTCTAACCCAGGGTCTCACTGGAGATCTGAAGTTAAGACCAAGAGACAGTTCTAGGAACTGACTCTCCAAATATTATTTTTGCATGTTATTTGGCTAACTTTCAATGCAAGGTTGGAGAGATTGAATACTTAGACTCCGAGCGAAGTTTTCTCAGAAGTTCAGTGTTGGAGTCAACCTGAGTAGTGCTCAAGTCGACCTGAACCTGGTTAACCGCAACGGAAGTCGATGTAGTTCAAAAATCCTCCACGTCGGACTAGAGTCGACCTGAGAGGGTACTCGAGTCGACTTGAAGACCGGATAACATAGCGAGAAAGAAAAGGTTATCGGATAAGCTCCACGTCGGACTAGAGTCGACCTGAGTAGGGACTCAAGTCGACCTAAGGACAAAGTTATCACGGAGAACGAGGATCTACGCTGAGTTGGAGTCGACTTGAGTTTGAGTCAAGTCGACCTGAGCACCTTATAAAAGAATTGTCGACCAGAGGCTCGATACAACTTTTTTTTCCGATCATTCCACACGACTACTCTGTCGAGACGACGACGCCCTGAGCAACCCGGAGCAACCCTAAAGCCGCCGCTATGTCGAAATCGCACAGGAAACGGAGATTAAGCAACTTCGGCACCTTGGGTAACAAGTTTTAGTTTAAATTTGTAAATCTTATTAAAGCTTGTTATCGAATTTGTGTTTGTACCATTCGACTTGTTTCCGTAAGGAACAAGTCTCATAGTATAGTTTTAATTTGGCCTAAGTTGATATGGTGGAATGTTATTCTAAAGCTAAGTCCTTCTTTAGAGTGGTGCAATGCATCTACATATTATTTTCTTCTTCTATAAAGAGATGGAAAAATTTTAAAGATAAGGTGATAAGGTCACTGTCACATACCCATTGGTAAAGTCATGTTGAAAGTGTTGGTGCGGGAAGCACCAGACGATCGAACTTTAATTTTGATAATGACACTAGGTTCAAGTTAAGTGTGTGTTGAGCTAACATTGTGAATCTAAGTGTGCAGGGAGTACAGGTTTGAACTAAGTCCTAGTTGAGGCTAGGCAAAGGACTAAGTTCTAGTTGCAGTTAGGCACGGACAAGTCCTGGTCTGAAGGATCAGGCAGAAGATTTGGCAGAGTTAAGAGCACCAAGTGAAAGTCCATGCAGGGTCAGGAGGATCGGAGAGCGTGGCACAAATCCAGTCGGGTACGGTCAGGAGGACTAGAGGACGTGGTGAAGTCTCGACAGTCTGGAGGACCGAGCCGCAGCAGCAAATCCTGGGGGCTAAGGACAGAGTCGAGCAAAAGTCCAACAAGTCTAGAGGACTTGGTTGGCACAAGGTAATCTCTCCTGAGAGGAGTGGGTTAGGACACATTTCCAAGGGAAACATTAGGCGTCGGTCTAACCCAGGGTCTCACTGGAGACCTAAAGTTAAGACCAAGAGACAGTTCTAGGAACTGACTCTCCAATCTTTATTTTGCATGTTATTTGGACTAACTTTCAATGCAGGTTGGAGAGGTTGAATACTTAGACTCCGGGCTAAAGTTTTCCAGAGTTCAGTGTTGGAGTCGATCGGAGTGTTACTCAAGTCGACCTGAGCCTGGTTAACCGCAGTGGAAGTAGACGTATATCAGAAACCCTCCACGTTAGACTAGGATCGACCTGAGAGAGTACTCGAGTGGACTTGAGCACCGGATAACGCAGCGAGAAGGAAAGGCTTATCGGTAAGCTCCACGTCGGACTATAGTCGACCTGAATAGGGACTCAAGTCGACCTGAGGACAAAATCACGGCAGAGAAAGAGGATCGATGCTGAGTTGGGGTCGACCTGAGATCAAGTCAAGTCGACCTGAGCATCTTATAAAAGCAACATCGACCAGAGGCTCGATGTACACTTTTCAGATCTTTCCACGAGCTTACTCTGTCGAGACGATGGCGTCTTGAGCAACCAGCAGCAACCCTAAAGCCGCCGTAACACCAGAATCACACGCAACCGAGGATCAAGCTCATCTGACATCTTGGGTAACAAAGCTTTTAATTTATTAATTTGTAAATCTCTTTACGCTTTGTTATCGAGATCGTGTTTGTATCGTTCGACTTGTTTCTGTAAGGAACAAGTCTTATAGTGGATTGCCCGTCGAAAATGGTCCAAGACCGTGGGCCTTGGAGTAGCAGCCTTTGGCTGTGAACCAAGTAAAAAAAATACTTGTGTTCAGTTTTCTTTATTCTACTTTAGTCTTCCGCAATCGTACTCTTATCTTACGCTTTTGCACGCTTTCGAATCGTACGTCGAAAATCGGTTGAAAACGCTAAAGCACTATTCACAGGTTCCCCAATTCTAAGCATCATTCGCGCTTTAATCGATCCTACAATCATGTCAAGTCATTCAATAAACCAATTTGATTGCGTCAAATCACCAAAATTTGAAGCACCTATATTCTAAGTCTTTGTTTATTTGATGCACCGTAGTTGCAATTCAAACTGTGAGTGCAACACCAACTATAGTTATTGCTTCTATGTATAAAAGAGCCTTTAGAAGTCTATGATTAGTGACATTAGAAGACCTAAGAAGACAATGAGTATTGGGAGATTGCAAACAATTAAATCATGACTGATGCAGCTTGACATCTCCACCTCCTTTCTTGCTCGACCGCACTACTTCCTCTAGGTCAGAATTTGACAGAGTTACTAATCCTCCTCACCCGAGTGGGTCTACTACCTACACATCAACATCGGTCAGTAGGGGGTTAGCATAGTTGGCGTGATCCCTCCGACGGTTAAGTCAGTGCCGAGTTGAAAGAGAAAACGTTGCCTCTTCAAGAGAAGAGGACTTGAGAAAAGAGAAGTTGATCGGATCAACTTAGTAAAATGAGAGACACTTCAAGTAATTTCAATTACCTTCTCTTGCTGCACATACCCTCCTATATATACCAGTGAGATAAACTCCCCTGTAGGCTTCCACGTGTGCAGGCAGAGATAAACTCCCCTGTAGGCTTCCACGTGTGCAGGCAAAGAGTTAAAGGCATGGGTTGGTGTTATGGCCACCACTATCTCTTGTCAGAGGCATAGTCCAGCATAAAGGGCATGCCCAAATATGGGCCCCGGTTGACTTCTCATCACCATGCATGAGACATCACATGTCCAATTGGCTAACACCAATCCTCTCCCTGACAACTCTTGTCAAACCCATGCCTATGACAACATTGTCCTTGTGGCATGATTAAGAACTTAGCCACAAGAATGACTAGATTTAGGAATCGTAGGGGTCAAGTCTGGGAGAGATATTCTTGAATGGGATGTTCTCGTGGCTAGGAGAGGCATGTATAGGATGTTCTCGAATGGGGATGCTCCTACATAATTAGCTAGTAAATGAAACTGTAAAGTGATAAATTTCAACAATCTCTCTAAAGGTTTTCCCGGATGAGTATATTCCCAGATGGGTAAACCGCAACGTCCTTTTCCGGAGATGTTCTCGAGCAGAGATATTTTAAGCTGCAACGTCTTTGTTGGGATGCTCCCAAATGGGGATATTTCTGAACTATAATGTCTTTTCAAGGATGTTTTCGAACCACAATATCTTTTCGGGGATATTTCTGAGCAGGGATATTCCCAAATCACAATGTCTTTTTGGAGGTTCTACCTTCTAGTCATGTCTCTTATCAACATACATGGACTTATCCAAGCATATCTAGGGTATATATATACCCGGGGTGGGGCTACGAAACATATCACATGCCTCCCCCCTCCCCCCACTTAATTAGGTTGAAGAATGATGAGAACTGATTGTAGATGTGACTTGCCATAAATGCTTTGGATTTGCAATCATGATGGTCGGTTAACTTCCCTCCTGCCCACAAAGTCATTCAAAATCATGCTCGTGCTGCACATGCGATGCACACGCATACTACGTGTGAAGCATTAGTTAGCAGGGGTTGTGTTCTAGGCTGACATTGCTCGGCTTGCTGTTGTTGCCTATTTATGCCATGGATCATTTTTACCTCCCCTTATCCATTATGGTGTCCGAAGTGACATCTCCCGCTTCCATTTGATCGTCGCATTTTGGTACGAGCACATTCTCAACCGTCACTCCCTTTAACCTGCCATATTAACCCTTGCTATTAGAAGGGGGACCACAGAGAGAAATCACTCACTTTAATTTCTTTCTGTTCTTGCTTCGCTGTGCCTTTTCTCTTGACCTCTGTCCTTCATCAACATAAGCTCTCGTCCACCTTGTCTTTTTTCCTTTTCTTATGGTTGTATCATAGCATTCCAAGAAAAGGGCAAGTTTCATCTTCTAAGGCAACTTCTTCTACCACTCGAGCCATCTGGACCCATGGTTTGAGGTGAACAAGTCTCATCTTGGCTCCACCACTTACAAAACGTTTCTAGCTAGATGACACATACCTTACAACAACATTGTAGTGTCTTCAGCTTCCACCAACCTAGTACACCTTCCTCCTCCATGATCTATGGGTTTCTTCTTCGGCCAATTTGAAGGCAGTCTAAGATTTCCCTTACACAACTTCTTTCTTGTTAGGGGTGTCAAAAATGAACTCGACCAACCAACCCGACCTGACCCAACTAGGAAAAAATCAAGTTAGGGTTTTCAAGTTTGGGTCAGGTTTGGGTTGGGGGTTTTGGATTGGATTAAATTCGGGGTGGGTTCGGGTCAGGTTTGGAGTTGACCCAGATTTAGGGTTTAGGAGAGTTTTTTAGGGGTTAAATCAAATTTTATTTTAAAAATTAGGATATTTTATGTAATATTAGTATGACCATGATAAAATATTGAGATAAAAAATAAAGATTATCGGGAAAAATAGCAAAAAAAATTTTTTTTCAAGATTTTTAAAATTTTCAAGTTGGTCGGGTTATACGGTTCAGATTTAGAATTTTAGAGTTGGATTCGGATTTAGGTTGAGATTTTTTAATAATATTTTATTTCAACCCAACCCGAAACCCATGAAACCCACCTCGAATTGACGCCCCTATTTCTTGCAATAGCCTCGTACTTCTCCCTTCCCCTTAATCAAATTACCCTCGATGATCCCTGGTTGGTTTCTTCTTGATCATGAACTTTTGTAACCTACTGCTCCTCTCTTCCACTGCTTTTTCCAATTCAAAATGTCAGAACCCAGAGTCTTTTATTTCATGGCACAACCAGAAGTACAGTTCCTGATTGGAGTTCCTAACTCTTTGAAGGATTAAAAGAATTTTCTTCTTTATCCATTTGCCCCAACCCCTTCTCTTTCCCATCTAACTGGATTGCTTCCTCACACGCTCGACCTTCTCTTGGTTACTATAAGGAGAGGAGGCAGGTGGTGCGAGCGATAAATGACCGAGTATTTAACATGAGTCATCTCATCGGGAAGATGCCCTTTCCCAAGTAAGCTTGAGCTCGACACCGTCAAATCCAGCAGCCACTTTGTGTAGGGTCTTCTTTCTTTTCTTGATTACTACTCATTAGTTACTGATTATGCCTCCATATCAACATAGTCTATCATCATGTATGCAATAATGTTGGCCAAGTTCCCTAAAAAGAAGAGGCTCATCGACAATTGCTATTGAAGAAAGACTATTTCCTCGGATGATTGTTCCCTAGTGATGTATTATTCCCTCCTGGCCAAAAAGAATATGGCCCCTTTTGACTATGTTACTAGTCCATTCCTAGCAATGACATAACTAGCTCCCCTACTCAAGATCCTGAACCACCCCTCGCAACTACTGATGTTCTCTGGCCCAAGCGTTTTAAGAGATTGGTGTCCCGACCTTTGCGCCTACCCACTCCATGACGAATCAACTCCCAAAACTCTTGCTTTGGCTTCTCCCTTGCACGAGTGGCTCTCCTACTAATACTGATGAATGCTATACCAGTAGCAACAACCCTCCACCAACAATCAAGCCTTGAAGGTGGGCCATGTGGGGCGTTGACTAGGGGCTAAGCCTTGGCCTCAACCCCAGAGCAGCACTAGCAAGTCCACCTCTAAGTTTCCTGACTTGCACCAATGGGCCCTCGAAACAAAAGAGCAAGCCTTCATCCACCAACTGTTCTGACCCCATCTTTTAAATTGCATTGTTCAAGGAGCAACAAAGGTACACCCTAACACTTTTGTTTATGCTTGACCGTTACTAACCTTCTTAGCATATAGAATGTGGCGAGCATCAGAGAGGTTGTGAAGTGGATGCAAGAAGGTGACAACCTCTGGGCTGCTAACCATTCCAAGGTCCTACAACTGGAGTCTCATATCAACATTTTGAATGACTAGGAGGCAGTTGCCTTAGGCATGTCTGAGGAGCTTCAAGATAAACTGGATCAACTACTCAAGGAAAAGGTAAAAGTCCGACACTCAAAATGAAACCCTAGTCCGACACTCAATATGAAACCCTGTTCGGAGAGAGAACGACTCTTGAGGAAGTATCTCGTTTACTTAAGTGGTGGTGCAGTTATCCTTCAGGATTTTGATGTTTGACAATATACTTATGTCTGGTTAACTTTAACCAAAGGTTAATCCAAACATGACTAGATGTTTGGAAGAAAGTTAAGTGAGAAGTCTAGTCAGGTCAAGGTTGACTAGATGACTAGCAAGAGTAAAGTCTAGGCAAGACAAGGTTGACTGAATATTTGATAAAGGAAAAGTCCAAACAAGTTAAGGGTGACAAAGTAAAATCTAGGTAGGTCAAGATTTATCAGATGTCTGGCAAGTGACAAGTCTAAGCAGGTCAAGGAGACCTAATGTTTGACAAAGAAAAAAAAATCCTAGGGGAGTGATTGGTGTGTTTTTTTATTTTGATTTTTGTATTTTATTTGTTACGCATACCATTCAAAATTATAATTTATAATTAATCACAACCCCTAATTTTTACTCAGGTAGTATAATAAAGATCCGAGTCATCTTTCTCATAGAATCAATGATGGAGAGTTGTATTAGACAATATGGCAAGGGATTTTTATTATTGACCTTATTTAACGAACTCATCTAAATTATTCATAAATTTTTTTATTAATAATTAAATATTATAATTAACCTATGAATGTAACATACAAGCATTCAACTATACAAAATTAACTAATGAACAACAACTATATATAATTCACAAATTAATACATATCGTATATCCTAATTACAAATTTATTCAAACAACAACTAAATTTACAGTATCATTCCCAAGTCACATAATTATGATTAAATCCAAAGAGTTAACACAATCATATTTAAGTCCATATCACCACAAATTTATAATTTATTCAACTAAATATTTACAATTAAATCTAAGTTATCTAAACATTCAATTTACTTAAATCAAATCTACACTTAATTACTACAATTCAATTACATTCTTATTAACTTCAAATCAAGTAACAACAAGTTCCATTATCAAACAACTTCAACAAACACAACATCAATTCATTTTCACACCCTTAACATGAACCAGTTCACTTACCAACACTTGTTCAAAGTACACAACACAAAAGATGCTCAATTCAACACATCCAACAACAAACACGTTCCATTACCAATATCCTAAACAACAACAACACATTGTTGGGTTAGCACATTTTAAATAGGAACAACTTGTTCAATCACCATAACAACAACCAACAAGCATTTCAATTACCCACAACATCAAACAACAAAGCTAAGCAACCACAATATGTCTTATAGCTTCAAAACAACAAACTATCCAATTTATTCCCACATATGCAAAAGAATAGAAACAACTTCATTTATAAAAACTCAAACAATAACATATGATCATTCTAATCCATTTTAACTTAAAAACATATTCATACAAACATCCATTGCAAACATCACAAAACATGTAGAATCAACACACGAACAAAAACAATAAAGAACAAGGGGGTTTTTAATTTAATCATGCAATCAGAACAAAAGAACAAATTATCTTCAAGGTAGAAACTCAGAAACTAGGGTTAGGAAGTTGTTTTTCTTGGATTGACTCAAAACAGAGACATGACAACATCATCAGTTGATTTATCGAACAGGGATGAAGAATCTCACCGGAGCTGGACAAATTCAATGAGATTTGATTGAAGAAGAAAAGATGTTGGATGCCTTCCTCTACCCTAACTCCCTGTCGTCCATGAACAGAAGGCCATAAAGAAGAAAATGAAAACCCTTACTTAGCATTCTTTGGTGGCTGAAGGGCGGTCGAAGCTACACAGAGCTTCCCCCACGTTCACCAACCACGTCGACAAAGTCAAACCCTGTAGAGCTCCGGTGGATGCGAAGAGATAGGGAGTAGCTCTAGAGCTGGACCACTGTCAGAGGGAGTCGCTACTTGGCGAGTTACAGCTAGCCACCACTCGCCGGAGCTGGTCACTCTCGACGAGCGATACATGACTGAAGGGGGTGAAGAAGTAGTCACCAAAGCTAGACCACTTCGACGAGGACTCCAGCGGATCATCGACACTCGTCGATCGTCGTTGATGCCACAGCTGTTAGTGAGAGCCCTAGAGCCAATCATATGATGATTGTTGTATGGACTCATTGTATCATATTTTTATTTATAAAGACATTTCATTTTGGTTATTATACTTACTTGTATTGGTGCCAAATAACTAAGTATAGTAACGTCCTTGAGTAGAGCGTTCATATCTATATCAATCGATTGATTGAATCGATAGTGAGATGATATAGAGAACACTACTCTTAATGATTCCTAGTCAAGTATTAACATTCAGGGACAATGTTAATGCGACGAGACTAGCATGTAGGTCAACACGATGACTTGATCTCACAAGTCATGGATATGAGATATCAAGTTGATACATGGGTATACATTGGAGAATGTATACTAAATGATCTGCCATGAGAAAGTATCATGGATCGTTATATGAGTGTCATATACTTTCTCATGTGACTATTAGTATGACTATTAGTCCTTAGACCTGAAGTCAACATGGTTCCCTACATAAGGAGTTACTTACTTTGGCTTCGTCAAACGTGACCCGTAATTGGTGATGGGAAAGTCTTGAAAAACCATTCCGGTGAATTCATGTAGAATAAAAATTTTTTGAAAATGATTTCAAGTTGCCCTCATAGTTAATCAAACCAAGGTTTGATCAACGCATTTAGATCATTGGGCTCTTGTGTTTGATTTACAGGATCCGAGATAAAAGGAATAATTTAATTATAGCAGAAACATTAAATTATACCTCTTCTTAATGGGATGTCTAGAAGGAGTTGAAGACCTCTCGATCTTCTGCTGTATATCTTCTCCTCTTCTCGAACGTTGTGTGGACAATGATCCTTCAATATGATTCCACCAAGTCTTTTCTCTCCGATGACAAGAATGTAAGCAATGAAGCAAGCTCTTCTTCCTTCTAGTTTTCTCTTCTCCTCCTTGTTGTTGGCCGCCAGCCCTAAAGGAAGGGAGGGCTTGGATTGCCGGCCACAAAAGAAAAGAAGAGAAGAAGGAGGGTGGGCGGCGGAAGGCAAAAAAATTTGCTTTGATTCTCCTTGGCCGGTCCTAGAGGGGAGGAGAAACCTTTTTGTGTGTGTTCTTTTGCCTTCCCTAATCCCCTCTTTATATAGTTATGTCATCTCACAAAATTTGGAATGATTATAATCAAATCAAATCTTCTTATCCAGATTTGATTAGAAAAATCATAACCAATTTTGTCTGCGGAAGAGATAAAATTATGATTCTAATCAAATCAAATCGCATCCAGATTTGATTAGAAAAATCATAATTAATTTTCTCTGCGGAAGAAAATTAATAATTTCGTAACGGAAAATTTTAATCAAAATTTATTAACAAAATTTTTCTCCAAAAAAATAATTTCAGAAATTCTTAAAATTTTCTATCCGAAATTTCATATAATTTTCTTAGGTCGATACGAGATTTTATCCAGAGGCTACAGCAGGAACCTAGAGGAGAAATTGGTTTTGACCTCCTGATGGACTTGGACTTCCTGTGTTCTCCCTGAACACCCAACTTCAAGCCCATTCTCCCTGTGTTTAAGATATCGTATGTCCGTTAATTAAATGAGTTACTGACAACTCGAATTTAATTAACTTCTGATTCCGAGAGTAGTACCACTCATCCTTTGTTATCATGCGGATCTGAGTCCACCTGCAGGGTTTACATGATAATCCTTTATGAGCTCCTCAAGGGGACATCATCAGCCTAGATTATAGGACACAGTTTCCTTCTATAATCAACAACACACCATGTACATAATACTACTTCCCAACTCATCGGGCCTTTTGATCTATCGCTCTAAATCTCACCCTTTGATGAATCAAGGAAGTATATACTAAGTACATGTGCTTGTTATTATATAGGGATTAAGAGCATGTACATTCATAGCAACAGAGGTTTAGTTCGATTATATAATCAGTATAAATCGAACAATCCTCAGATGGTCCTGCTCAATACACACTGAGTGTACTAGTGTAATTCTATAGTCAAGACAGACTAAGACCAAATTACACTACAACCAATCCAATGGTTTGTCCAATTCATCTTGGTTGTGAACACTGTTTGTAATCTATAAGGAACTGATAACATGGTCTTCTGTGTGTGACTCCGCACACCATGTTTATCTACAATATAGATTAAATGGACACTTGCATAAAAACTAAATGCAAACATTGACCAAATGTGATTCTTATTTCAGAATATTTATTTACATAGATAGCTAGGATTCTGGTATACATCCCAACAAGAGTGAGTCTACTTGGAGTTCAAGACATAGATTGATTAGAGGATGACACGGTCTATGCCTCGGTTTGATCAATCATGATATCAAGGATAGAAGGACATGGTCACATATTGTGAAGAGTCACAATTAGTAGTCATAATGGTGATCGATGTTGGATCTCAACATTCTTGTAACTTGGGTAGTAGTGATGTGTTGCTAGATACCGCTCACTACTTATGCACCTAAATGAGTTTAGGAGCATTGCCAACGTTACAAGAACCTATAGGATCACACATAAAGAGTAATTAGGTGGAGATTAGGTTCATATGATAAATAAAGAGAATTAGATTCATGTGATGAATCAAATTGAGTTAAGTGTAATCCAAACTAGACTAGTAGAGTTGATTTAATCAACCTTGGAGATTAGAAGTCAAGTTTGACTTGACTTGAGAAGGAGGACTTTATAGTCAAGTTTGACTTGACTTGGGGTCAAGTTTGACTTGACTTTGTGCCACATCATCATCAAGTTTGACTTGACTTTTGCCATGTCATAGTCCATGTTGACTTGACTTATGCCACTTCATGGTCAATGCTTGACTTGACCAATTGACTTTGAGTTGAGATGACATAAATGGTGGCCAATGATGATGCTCCACATCATCAAGGATTGCCACCTCATGGGGGTTACAAATGAGGTTTGTAACTCATGGCATTATATTACATTTAATAGGATTAAAGCCACTTGAAGTGGCCGACCACTCTAAGGGGTTTTTTTTTTTCATTCACCCCTCTCATTCTAACTCTTCCTCTCCTAGAGTTTCTTCTCTTCTCCCTCTCCTCTAGTGCTCGTCGAAACTTCCTAAGGTGCTAGCACACCTTGTGGTTTCATTTTCTCCACCAAGTTGTTCGTGTGGATACTTGTAGAGGAGCTGCACTTGACGCTCTCGAGATCCGGCACCCTTTTGGATGAGCGGGATATGCGAAGGGCACGCATCGAGGGTAAAAGTCTTTTTACATGTAGATTTAGAGTAGATCTAGGAGTAGAAACCATGTATGTGTAATTTTATTATTTTCACACGAATCCGGTGGCATGGGCTTCAGGGTTTCCGCAACGCAAAAAGTAATTTTTACAGCCCGAAAAACCCAACAACAGCCACACTGATGTCGATCGGGAAAGGGAAGGAGACGAGAGCTCAGCGATGAAGATTGCTAGAGAGGATGGAAGAAATCGCGATTGGGAATGAAACCTAATGCGCTAGCCGAGCCCCCTGCGTCAAGTGAACCGGATCTGTAGGATCGTGTACGCGCTAGAGGGGGGTGAATAGCGCGTGTCACCTTTTCAAGATTCTTCGTTCTATACAAAACTCGCAGCGGAATATTAGAAAACAAAAGCACAGGGACACGCGGATTTTTACTTGGTTCCTAACCCCCCAGGGTTAGTACGTCCAAGGCCTAATCACGGGAGGCGCCCGTCCACTAGTGGTCTCCTTTCCGAACGTCGTTCGGAGGTGGAGCAACCCGTCTTACAGTCCGATAATACAATTATAAAATAACGAACAGAAAGTAAGATAATAAACAAAAATGCAAACACTTGTTGCCGATCCGGAAGTCCTGAGCGTAGCGCACTCCTCCTGGATCTTCCCCGGTTGCAAGCGTCTGACTTGTATGCGTTCGGTAGCGGCTCTCGTTGGAAGGCGGATGTTAGAATTGATGTTTTTTGGCTGCTGCTCGAAGGCTGCTTTTATAGGCCGCCTGAGTCGACTCAGAAGCCCATCTGGGTCGACTCCAGCCTGCGTGGCAGATAGAACTTTATCTCCTCTTCGCTTATCTCCTCTGAGTCGACTCAACTCGCATTCTGGGTCGACTCCAGTCTCGGTGGCGGCAGCGACGATCAAGCTTTGACTCTGGGTCGACTCACAAGCCAATCTGGGTCGACTCCAGGCTGATTTGGCAGAAAACCTTCCTTCTTGTCGTTATTTGCTGCCTGGGTCGACTCAAGTGCCATTCTGAGTCGACTCCAGCCAGAATATGAGAAAACTCAAAAGACAATTTTTGTAGAACTCTGAAAGGGCTTTCCAACACATCTGACTGTGCCTCGTTTCGAGTCCCGAGTCAAAAGTTATGACACGTTGAAGTTGACCCTACATTAAGATTCCTACAAGACAAGCATTAAAACAACCCAGCCAACCTAGCTTTACCTTGTGGGTCTAACTTCGGATTTCTACCGAAATCCTTGGTTAGTCTAACCCACTCCATTCTGGAGAATTCGTGCCAACCAAGTCACCCAGACTTGTTGGACTTTTGCTCGGCTCTGTCGTTGCCCCCCAGGACTTGGAATGCAACTGATCCTCCTGATCAGTCCATTCTTCCACTGCAACTTGGTCCTCCTGACCAAGTCCAGTCCTTCTGCAACTTGGTCCTCCTGACCAAGTCCAGTCTAAAACTCCTGACCAAGTCCAGACTTGTGCCTGGTGCACGTTGACTCTGCCAAGACTTCTGCCTGATCCTCCAAACCAGGACTTTCCCTTTGCCTAGCCTACAACTAGGACTTTCCCTTGCCCAGCTTCACTCACCAGGACTTTCATTGTCTAGTCTAACCGACTAGATCTTTCTCACTCACTTCCACACATCCAAACATCAAGTTCTGTTTGGATCAACCCTTGGGTCAAACTGACCAGACCTAGGTGTATTGTCAAACATCGAAACATCTAGGCAAGATCTTAGTGAAGACCATCTTGCACCAACAGT
>NC_133881.1:7734834-7781076 GCF_044706935.1 Curcuma longa
AGGTCAGCCACCTGACTTTCGAGCTGACGATTGGCGGACTCCAGTAGAGGGACTCAACGTTCTAGCTCTTGATACTCTTTTAGAACCTGAGGATAAACAGAACCACCCAACTCGAAGGGTTAGTATTAATATAGGGAAAAAAGAACTAGAGACAGGCATACCTTAGCAATCGAGCCATTTAGCTGTTGACACAATAGGTCATTAGACATCTTCGACAGAATTTCCATCTCATATCGTAGGTAGTCCTCTACCGAAGTGCAGGCTTTTGCAGCTTGACCTGCAGGGGTAACCTGGGGAGAAGATTCTGAGCTGACTGGAGCACGAGGAGGACGCGCGACCCGAGACTTTTTCTTCTTCACCGTGGCCATAGGAGCTGCGGCAGTCTCAAAGGAGGTAGCTGGAGACTTGCCCTTATCATGACGTCGCTTGGTGCGGAGCTCGGGAGGGAGAGATCTTAATGGAGAGATCGCCGAGGGCTCTGACTCAGGAGGAGGGGCTTGGTCCTCTACATGCTCGACCTCACGTATCTCTATGATAACAGCTTCCGGTCCCCCCGGGCTGTAGGAACCTGCTCTCCTTCCTCCGGACCCTCTTCCTTGGGCGAGTCTCTCTGGCGGTCGCAGAAGCAGAAAAATCTGGCACTGGCACCTCTGAGGTTGGTTCAGCCACCGGGGAAGGATCCAGCTCCACCACCGTGTCTGAGGTCACCCCCATGAAAGGGACCGAGGGAAGCGTAGATATGGACGATGCCTTCAGCAGAAGCCGACTGGGGTAACCCTTCTTCAGTAGCAGCAATGGTATCAGGCCGAGGCTCAGCGTCAACTGCAGAACCCCCCGGATCAGCAGTAAGCAAATCCTCCCTCCTCGGGGTAGCTGCTGAAGACCCAGCTGCATCCTCAGCCACCCACCAACTGTCCGTAGTGGTGAGCTCCCATTTCATATTTTTCTTCACGGAGGCATTCAACATGATTTCCCCTACCAAAACCAGAAGAAGAAAATTAGTTAGTATAAAAAATGAACATCAAAAAATACAGAGGGAACTTACTCAGGGAAGCATCCATAGGGATGTCATTTGGACTCAGCTCAGCTTTATACAACAGAGCTTCGTTGGCTATCAGGACATTCACATCGAACTTAAGATCTAACAGGATGACAGAAGTCGTAAGGAAGGTGTGACTTAACCTATATTGGTCCAAACTCGGGGGAGGAAGTGGTTTCGGATGGCAGAATGTCGACCAGGTATAAGGTTGGGGAGGCTTAAGGAAGAAGTACTTGTCCTTCCAACCCTTGTGAGAGGTAGGGTATTTATTTAGAAAATTATGGTCGGGCCTAGTAGCTAGGTAATTCTCACCTTTCCCTCTTTTGAGGTAAAAGAAGTAGTGGAAAGTGGTAGGATCCCTAGGAATTTGATAAACATCAAAGATGATGGAGGCGCAGCAGATCAAACTGAAGGAATTCGGGACAAGCTGAGAAAGGGAGAATTGAAAATAGGCGGCAAGGCTTTGCAGGAAGAAAGGCAAAGGAAAACGTAGGTCCCCTTCTATCTGTTGTCGGAAGAAGGTCACGTATCCCGGGGGAGGTTCGTGGGGTCACTAAGCCCTAGTAGGAATCAAAATTTCATAGTTGGAAGGAATTCCATACTAAGCTCAGAGCAGGATCTCATCATCCTCACTAAATCGGGAAGGCTTACAACTCTCGTACCAGGGAATCTTGACCGACATTAGGGCAGACACAGAGAGACGCTAAGGGAAGGAAGGCGACGGTGAAACCCTAAAGGACTGACGACTAATCGAACTAAGAGAGCTTGCGGGGAAAACCCTAATCTAAAGGAGGAAAGGGCAGAGAAGACAACCGAAGGAGAACCAAACTACAGGAACAACAGAAGGAAGAAGAGGCGACCGGGAATGAAAAGCTAGGGTTTCGAAGAAACCTACGAGGACGGAGACCACGAAGACCCGTCGGGAGCACAACAAAAACACTTAAGGAAGGGAGTGGGAACTTACGGGAAGCACGGGGCTTGCAGAGGAAGTTGGAGCAAAGGCGACAGAGGGCGCGAAAGCGGGGGTTAGGGTTCGGAGAAGCGAATGGAGAAGACGAAGGAGAGAAAGGAGTTAAGTCAAACGGTCAGCTGATCTCAGCCGTTGAAACATCGAGCCTTAGATCGACGGACAGTAACAAGTAATAAATCGGGCGGACGCCCTATCAGAATTATCTTGATTAAGATAGAGCCAAAGGAACGGGGGCAACTTGAGTCAAACTCGGGTTTAGTCAGTCGCACTACGTCTCCTTCTACTAAACTAGGTCGGGAGGCTTGTGATCCGGCGAAGATAATTCCTGGGGACGTGGAAACACGTGGCATGGCGACGGGGAGAAGGAATAAAACCCGGAGTAGATATGGGGCAATATCCCCTCGAAATCATGAGAAAGGTAAGGAAAACCGACCTCCCTAAAAGACGAGCTCATCCTTCAGTACAGTAGGTACAAACCTCTTACAAAATGCCCAGGCCCCCTCCCTTACCGATGTCAGCACTTAATAATCTAGCGAAACGCCGACCTCAGCCAGAGGACAGCGCATGCCTCGGTATCCAAGGGGAACTCTTGGCTCATGCCTATAGATTATAACTTCTCAATAATGATACGCCCTTTAGAATCCGACCTCACTACCAGGTTGGATTTCCTTCTCCAAACCCCATACTAAGTTCGAGCCCTTACAAGATCCCCTGGCAGACCTCACTAAGAGGTCGGCTCAAGGTCCAAAACACAGGCCGAGCTCCTCTAGACCTCGGTACATAGACCCCCATTCCTCACAACCTCCGTAGCACCACACTAAACTCATATAAACCTCTCCAAAGGGTTACCTCGGACCACAACGTTCATAACAACGGTGAGTAAGCCCCGTCCTCTCACAATGAGCTCAGAAAGCATCGGTACCACAGGCCGACCTCATGACAGGGTCTTGGCATCACATGCCTACGTCATGACAAGGTCCCGGCACCATAAGCCGACCTCATGACAAGGTCCTGACATCACATGCCTACCTCATGACTTGGTCCTCACATCACCTCCCTCAGCTACGACTCCTACAAGGAGCTCGGGGCATACCTAGTTCGGCTTATCAGCCTGTCCGTGCTTACCATCTACATGCGCAACATAGCCGCACCTACCAACCGGCCATTCCCGACCTCAGGTTAGGAGTAGATATCAACGGATTGCCATACTAACCTTTTCATCAAGTTCAACAACTTATCTGCGAGAGTTGGATTATAGACCAAGTCCCCCTACTTGGTCTTGCATAATCCTAACCATCCAAAGAAGATAACCCACATTGTTAGATCGTCAGATATGTGGAATTTGTCATAAGGACGTTCCGACGATCTCGCCCTCATCGCCAATCACAAGAGTTGAGATCCGAGGATATCGCTCCCTCCACCCCTATATAAACCCCGCAGGTATGATAATTGGGCATCTGGAATTCTCTCTACTCATTTTTCACCACATCTACTTCCCTCTTCTGACTTGAGCGTCGGAGTGGCCACGGCGGGATCCCCCGGCGCCTTGCTAATCCGTGCATTCTGTGTTCACTCCTTCAGGTCTTCCTCGTCGACGGGGGGCAGCAAGTTGACGCGGCTCGATATTGTCTGGTGGTGTGGCTATCGTCGGCAAGGAGCCGGAACAGTTACTGTGGGACAGATTTGTTAAAGTGGACAAAGGTCGAATCTCGACGAAGCTGAGATAATGCCCTCCACCGTAGTGACCAACTGCAGCTTTCCGATTTACCTCCTCACAGATGGTCGTGAAGGCGGATCGTGTGAGGCCGCTCGGGTGACGGATTCCACCTTTTGCTAAAGTATCAGAGTAATGCACAAACAATGAAGCTAATGTTAAAATAACTTATCAAAAAATATACAAACAAAATCACTAACATAAGTTTAACATGCTTTAAAGAATGCATACCTTAATTCTAGAATATAGTATTAAATCGTAAGTGATTTAAGTGCTCCTACATTGTTTCTGAAAAAAATATAATATAATTAAAATTTCATATAGTATCAAAATTAACAGAACCAATTTTAATATTTAATGACTGATAAATACAAAAACCATCGTTGAAGGTCAATACATTTCAGAATTTCTACTTATCAAGAGCATTTGAGTCTTGAGTTTCTTGTGAATCAAAATCATACGGTGTTAAAAAAGTAGAACTCATTAATGAATAACAAGTAATGAATTCTTGCATTTATCAATCGACGACCATCCTGACCCGATCACCATCGACCGCTCTGACTGCTCTACTGCCATCCTGACCCGATAATCTATTGACGCTCCAACTACTTTAATGTCATGACTCGATGCCTCAATGTTTGATTTTCTAATCATAACTCTTGTACATGAGTAGATGAAGAACTAGGTCAACCACTGACCCTACAAGCCATTACATGATCATATGCAACCTGTAGTCAAGGCCGTAGAGAGCGTTTTTTTTACTTCCACTAATAACATCATAATATATATCATTTATAGCTTCATCTAATAAAATCTGTAAGTCCTCTCCCTTTATAGCAGGCTAAGATGCCTATGTAACTCGATTAGTCATATCATCCTATTAAAAAAAATATTAGTATTATCTAATAAATAATTAATAAATCTAGTTATTTTTAAATATGGGTGGTAATAAAGTTTATATTCTTACGTCTATGGTCTTTGATCTTGCATCCACAAATGTGTCATCTTTTTCTTGTTAGTATTGTCAAATATCTCCCAACAAGTACTAGGTCTATGTATAGTATGCGCATGCAAAAAATATTTTATTACCAATAATAAAAATTTTAAATAACATTATTGTAAACTCACCAAGTCTATTACATGTTCTATAATAGATCGTGATTTAGCCATATGCTTTGATGATCCTGTGCTCGAGTCACCAACCTCTGCATTTCTATTATTTTGAGCAATCACTAAATTTCACTGTCATTTTTCTGTAGCCCAAATGTTCTTCCATGTATCCCAAATCTCATCTGGTATATATGATTGATTTGTTCCATTTCTTCTCCACTTGTACATCAAGTCCTTGTACAACTTCTAACAATAATTGTTCCATATTGTTTTGAATTTTTTCTTGCGGCCTGACTCTTAGGTATAATTTTTCTGTAATAATATCAAAAATATTAGTATCAATAATATTCAAATTACTTATCAAAAATTCATGAAAAATCTTTCAGATTTTATTCTACATGTCTCCATGTAACACCAGAAGCGCACCATCACTTTAAAATTTTTTTTTTGATATATACATAGCAACACTATAACCATTAGGATTAAAATTGCATGAAAAAATTTATCATTTTTTAATATAAAAGAAGAGTTGAATTTGAATTATTAATAACATCAATACATATCAACCCTAACAATACTCAACATAATCTGACCAATGTGTACTGGTGCATTAGCTGACATGATTATATCTGCAAAATAACATTGTAACATATATACAATCCAACATATAAAAAGTAATTATATCCATAACAATGATAGTTTTCAACCCTAATATTTAATCATTATTGTAATCTAAATCATTAACATTAATAAATTTTAATTCGTCATCGCTAGTCTCTATTAGATGATCAAGCTCCTCACTACTAGACATCTCTCCATCATATATTTCCTCATAAGTGATATTTACATCTATAAGTAATTGGGATGTGAATTGAATCTCTGAATCAATTGAATGTATCTGCACTTTCTCACTCTTAATTGCATCATGATTTTGGGTCATGATGGAGTTTGACATTTCTATGTTTGAGAGAGGTTTAATTAGACAAACTGATAACCATTCACTATATCTCCTTCTCTTCATCAGGTATTCAAGATAGAAAACATGGCCAACTTGTACCGCAAAAATGAAGGGCTCAAATTTGTTGAATCTTTTGTTTACATGCATCTCAACTAAATTATTATTTGCATGTATTCTAGTACCTATTCTTGGAGTTAGATCATACCATGAATAATTGAATAACACACATCTTTTATAGGTAAAATAAGATATTCGACCTCAATGATTTTATCAAATCTACTATATTAATCAAATTTAGTATCAGTGTTTATGGTAAATCCTTTTACACAAACACCTGAATTAGAGGTCATTGCATGTAAATTGCATTGTGTCACGTGAAATTTGAAGTCATTTACATATTAATCAAAAAAGACTCTTATGTTACGGAGAGGTCTTGATGCAATATTCTTTATCCTTTATCTTGCACATTTGAAATTCTATAGTCCTTCACCTAAAAAAGTAGTGATGATATAAATTGATTATAACATACACCGGGGAAAAAAATTATTCTCTAACTTATATAGATTTTAAACCAAATTATAAATTCCATTTCTTTCTTTTTCTTTACTTCACTTGCACCTATTAATGGATTTTTATAGTTGTAATTGTTATTCATACAAGCTGTCAAGGAAGGTAATTTAAAACATATGGTATGATAAACAAACATAATGGGATAAATATTTCAATTTAGAAGTTAACTCACTTTAAGTAGGATTTGATCTTGTTATAGTTCAGGAGTATGTATGTTCTTGTTGCATGGTATTCTTTTGGATTTAACCATCTACTAATAGATGCACCCATTGTCTTAATAAAAAGCATCTCTAGGTCTATCGGTTGAGTATCATTAAAATTTTGAGGACACTTGCGATTTTCGTCTCTATCTTTTTCTCTACCTCACTTGCACCTATTAATGGATTTTATAGTTGTAGTTGTTGTTCATACAAGTTGTCAAGGAAGGTAATTTAAAACATATGGTATGACAAACAAACATAATGGGATAAATATTTTAATTTAGAATTTAACTCACTTTAAGTAGGATTTGACCTCGTTATGTTCTTGCTGCATGCTATTCTTTTTGATTTAACCATCTACTAATAGATGCACCCGTTGTCTTACTAGAAAACTTGAAAATAAAAAACATGTCTAGGTCTATCAGTTGAGCATCATTAAAATTTTGAGGATACTTGCGATATCTGATTTTCACATTATCAACAAAATAATATGAGCAAAAAGAAAATACTTCTTTAATTAGATAAACATTATATATTGACCCCTCAACCCTTACTTTGTTACGAATATTATTCTTTAATCTCCTCAAAAATCATTCGAATGAATACATTTATTTGTCCTACACAGGACCAGCTAGTTATGCCACATAAGGTAAATGAACTAGTAGATATTTCATGAATAAAAAAACTAAGTGAGAATATGCGCTCAAGGTTATAGAATATAAGAGGTATTTTTGTTTTGAGCAGACGCATTTCCACTATCATACTAACCCCTGATGTCAAATTTTTGAAAAAAAGACTCAATTCTATAAGTGCTTGCCAAATATTATTAAGAAGTAGATCATGAAAGATGATTGGAATAAGCCTTGCATGAACACGTGACAGTTATGACTCCTCATTCTAAATATTTTTAATTTGTTTATATCCACACATCGAGCCAAATTCAAGGCATACCCATCAAGGAATTTTACTTCTTTCAGCCAACTACACAATATCTACTTACTTTCTTTATCCAATGTATAACAAACCTTTAAAAATTTATCAATTATTTCATTCTGATGTAACACAGGTCTATTAACTAATTGTTTCAATTTCTCATATGATTTTGTTGTGTCTTTACTTTTTCCCATAACATTCAACATAGTATTAAAAATATTATTGAAAAAATCCTTCTTCACATGCATCCCATCTAAATTATGTCAAATTAGCAGATACTTCCAATATGACAACTCCCAAAATATGCTCCATTTCTTCCATCCATACTTGCACACCTTAGCAATGTATTTTATTTAAATTATCAGAACCCATTTGATTTACTAGTACAAATCCATAGTTATATATTTGCTCAAGGATTTTCTCTCCTGACTTGATTATGGGCGAAAGTTTTCTAACCACTGTATTCTTTTTGAACTCTTTCTTATTTTGCTTAAAAGGGTGCTCTTTTGGTCAAAATTTATGGTGATTATCAAACCAAGATATCTTCCCACTGCAAGGTAAAGAAAATGCATACGACTCTATCATGCAATATGAGCATGCTAACTTACTAGCTGTGCTCCATCCTAACAACGTTATGTCAGAAAATCACTAATCATCTATAATAAAGCATCATGCAAGAAAAAATTAGTTTTACTTACAATGTCATAAGTCAGAGGCTCTACATTTCATAATTCTTTAACTCGGCAATCAGAGGTTGCAAAAAATATCAATCTTCCCTTTTGGATTCTTTAGATCTGCAATAAGCACGGTAAGGAATATGAATTTGTCTTTCATGCACATCCATGGTGGTAAGTTATATGGTGTTTCTATGATTGACCAAGATGAGTATTGCTGTCCAAATTGACCAAATAGTTGAAATCCATCTGTTGAAAGTCTAAATCTTACATTACATGGTTTCATTGAAAAGGGGGAAATGTTATATCAAGATTTTCCATGCAAGGAAGTATGTAGGATTACATATTATATCTCTTTCATGTATATGCTTATGATGCCACCTCATATGGCTTACTGTTGTGGTAGATGCATATAAATGTTGAAGTATAGCAGTTAACGGGAAGTAATACATAACTTTCCGTGGTAAATTTTTCTTCTTCCTCCTCAATATGCAACTATGTTGCCTATATTGAGAGTGATTGTATAGTCTGCATTCAATAAGTTCATTATATTCATTCCAAAAGATTATGTAATTATTTATACAATAATAAATCTTTTCTATAGGCAAACTCAAATCCTTAACCAATTTCTTTATATTGTAAAAACTATTAGCCATTATGTTATTAACAAGGAGTAACTCTGCTACCAATTGATAAATATCATTGTAACATCATTTTGAAAATTGATGTTCTGCCGTGATGTTCAATAGCCTTGCAGTAGCTAATAGTTGGGAATGACTATAAGGAATGTCTTCACACATTTCTCTTTCGCTAGCCTTTAACATGTCATATAGTTTCTGAATTTCAGGTGTTGGTAGTTCATAAAAATTTCTATGGTCAAGCACATCCATCATGGTGTAAACTATTGATTGCTTTGTCAGTAAATGATGATTCCTATTCGGCAATAGGGACAGATGATGAAGCACCAAAATATTCAATTGGCTCAATAATAGTACCAATTATAATAATTTGGAACAAATTCATTTTTACTTAGATGTACTTTCATAGTATCCTTATTATGAAAAATTATATTTCTACATTATAATGATTATACGACTAACATAACTTATCGCTATCCTTACAATTTGGATAACGTTTAGCGACTTTCATAAACTCTTCACTCCATCAAAATATTCATCAATGATAAATTTATTTTTTAACTTATGGTATATCTAAACTTTATTTATATACATAAAAAATTAAATTTATAACATTATTAAAAGCCTAGCAATACTAAACATGCATGTAGTTAAAATAAAATAATTAAATTAAATAATTAAAACCTAATACTATTAATAAATAATCATTGTTGCATATATACATAAAGTAGGTGAAGAAAGATGAGTATCTTCAAAGGCTTTATGAACACACCAAATAGAAATTTGTACAAACAATATTATGAAGTTAACAATAAATATTTTTGTTAAACTAAAAAAATATCACAACAAATGATGCTTCAAAGCATGTCTGACTACTCGAGTAAGACTGCACATGCGCTCGATCAGGGATGCATGAGGCCCAGCCACCCGAATAGGGCTGAGCTCACAGCCAGTCTCCTGGTCGGCCGAGTTCACAACTGCCCTAGATCGTGGGCAGGGCTGAGCTTAGAGCCAGCCTACTGGTAGGGCTCTTGGATGGGCTTGTAGTGGGCTGTCTCCCAGCTTCCTGGTAGGCCTTGTGGCCAAGCTCCTAACTAAAATCGCGGTGGGCCTCGCGACTGCCCTCTTGGCTAGGATTGTGGCCAGCTTTTTGACCAAGAGTTGATCCAAACAGGACCAAATGTTTGGATGTGAGTGAAGTCTAGTCAGGTCAGTTTGACTAGAAGACTAGCAAGAAGTCCTAACCAGTTGGACTGAACAAAAAGTTCTAGTCTGTTAGACTGAGCAAGGAGAAGTTCTAGTTGAGGCTAAGCAGGGAAAGTCCTAGTTGTGGCTTGGTAAAGGAAGACTTGATTGGAGGTTGAGAAAGAAAAAGTCTAAGCAAGTCAAGGGTGACCAGATGTTTGGTAGGTGAGAAGTCTACCTATGGAAGTGACTAGTCTAAACTAGAGATTAAGCAAGGGAAAGTCTAAATAGGTCAAGGCTAACAGGATGTTTGGTAGGTGGAAAGTCTACTTATGGAAGTGATTATCCCTAATTGAAAGTTAGGCATGACTAAGCCTAGTAGGTTAGACATATAGGGTAAAGCTTACGTAAACCTAGTAGGCCAGACAAATTACAGGTAGACTTAGGTTGCTTATATGCTAATCTTACAGGAACCAGGAGCTGGAAGCAAGACTGAGGAAGCATAAGAGGAGCAAATAGGAGCTGCTAAACCAAACTTGAAAGTCAACTCAGGTCAAAACTGATTGACTGATTTCGGATCGGGTTCCCAAAACAGTCCAGGCGGCCCAATAAAGTCTAGGTGCTTGGACTGGGCAGATCTAGGCCCCTGGATCTGATCTAGGTGCTTGGACGGTCCAAGTGCTCCTATGTATTCAGGTGCTCAGATCAGGTGGAATTGGTCCCGATAAAGATCAACAGAAATGAATCGGATTGGTCCCAGATGCCCGAAAGGGATCCAAGCACCCAGAAAGGTCTTTATATGGACTATATGACCAGCACCAAGGCATGACATTAATTCTCATACGTCTTAATCCTGCAGTGCTGCTGAACGCGAATGAAGCCAAGATCGTACGATCGAGGAAGCTCTAGGAAGTGCGTGTGCTCAGGACTTCCAGATCAGCCACTACACGAACGTTTGGTTAATCTTTCTTAAGTCTTACTTTTGTATTTCATTGTTATCAATTTTAATTGTAAGATGGATTTCTCCACCTCCGGACAAAGGTTCAGAAAGGAGACCATTAGTAAACGAGCGTCTTCCCGTACATAGGCCTTGGACATACTAACTATGGGGGGTTAGGAACCAAGTAAATCCGCGTGTGCCTGTGCTTATTTTACTAATTTCGCTGAAAGTGTAATGAGCCCTATTCAACCCCCTCTAGCATGCCCACCGGTCTTACAGAAGGGGGGGGGGGGGGGGTTAAATAACACGTTTGTCTCTTTTCACCTATTCATAAAACTTCATAAAATAGAGTAAGTATAACACAACATAAGATATAATCATACAAAAAATTGACACATTTATTTTACTTAATTCATAGTCATAGGCTTCTACTCTAAGGCCCATGGTCCTTGACCATTTACGATGGGCAATTCACTATAAAACTCTTTCTCTTTCGAGAAAGAATTTCACCTTTACACAAGAATGTAGAATCGATAAACCTTTACCATCCCAATGATGTATGTATAGAATATAGGCAAAAACAAATAATAAATTTATCGACAATGAAGTAGGAAGTTCGTGTAGTATCAGTGTAGCTTTTCGACATTACGACGGTGTCTCGGGTGCTTCAGTTGCGAGTAGAAAGAGTATCAATACTTTTCAATTAGTCACTTGAGAAGATGTATAGCTTCTGTTGTCGACCTTCCAAGCATAAATCCAAACTAATTTTCGATCATCGTGGTCTCCTTCCTTAGTCTCTTTCCTATTACTCTTTCTCAAAGTTTCATGATATGATTCATTAATTTAATATCCCCTGCAGTTTGCACAATTCTGTATGTCTCCTTTGTTTTTATATAAGGGAATTAGAATACTTATCCTCTACTGATTAGACTTTTTGTTCATTTTCAATATCAAATTGAATAACTTTGTAAGCCATTCAATATCTTATTTTCTTAGATACTTCTATACCTCTATCGAAATATCATCAGGTTCAACTACTTTTCCATTTTACATCCCATTTAAAGCTTGTTCTACTTTTGAAATTTAAATTTTATAATAAAAATTTATATTTTTATACTTATTTGACATACTTAAATTACCTAAGTTAAGTTGTTCATCTAAATCTTCATTAAAAATTTGCTGAAAATACCTCTTCTATTGCCCTTTTATTTCCTCATCATTCAATAGCACCATATTGCATTTATATTTAATACATCTTAGATAAGATCTCTTATCTTTCCCTCTCTCGCTTTAGCTATTATGTAAATATCTTTTTTCTCTTTTTATATCCAATTTTCGATATAAGTGTTCATAGGTTTTATTTTTTACTTCATTTGCTACTTTGTTGTATCTTTCTTGGCTATTGTATACTTTTTAAAATTTTCCTCATTATTACAATTACAATTGTATAATATCTTATAGGTTGCTTATTTTTTTCTTCATTTTTTCCTATACTTTCTTATTCCACCATCAAGGTTCTTTACTTGGTGACGCTTGACTTGTTGACTCATCGAATATACTCTTGGCTAATATTTTCAACTTTAATGTCATCCCATTCCAAGTCATACTCGAGTGACTATGTATTTCTCTGAAAACATATTCTCCTATCCTCTCTTTAAATATATTTTATTTTTCATCATTTAACTTCCATCATTTAATTTTAGGAGTCATGCACATTTATCTTCTATTGATATTATGCTTGAGGTGCATATCCAACACTATTAATCTATGTTGGTAATTAAGTTTTCTCTAAGGATGACCTTACATTCTATACAAATCTTTCTATCCTTCTTCCTAACCATAAGAAAGTCAATTTGTGACTTATTATTCCCACTTTTGAATGTGACCAAGTGTTCTTATTTTTTCTTAAAAATATATTTGTTAGTATAAGATTTTATGCTATCATAAAATCTAATATAGTTTTTTCTTTTTCATTTCTTGTTCCAAACTCATAACCCTCATTCACCCTATCATACTTTTTATTTTTTACTCTGACATGCCCATTTAGATCTCCTCCTATTAAAATTATTTTATTTAACAGAATATTTTCTAATACCTCACTTAGGTCATCCCAAAATCTAAATTTAGTATTTTCATCTAATCCTATTTAAGGTGTATATATGTTAATTACATTAATAGTTTCTTTTGTCACCACTATCTTGAGAGCTGTAATCTTATCGATATTTCTAACTATTCATACTATTTCATCCTTAAATGAACTATCTACAATAATACATATTCCATTTCTTATTTTACTCCTTATGTACTGTAATTGAAACAAGAAATAGAAAGAATTAGTTTTTTTTGTCATCTTCGATCCTCAAGCATCAATAATTGATATTTGAGTAAGATCCGTAGGTTGCCTCATACAACCTTCTTCAAACTCCATTGAACCTTCAAGTTACTGAATGTGTTGCCATTGCTATGTCAAGTCATCATCCACACTCAACCTTATTGTGTTGCCTTTGCTATGTCAAGTCATCATCCATACTCAACATTATTGAGTCACAAGCTCCGCGAACTCGATATGTGTCTTACCAAGTTCCTTCATAACTTAACATATATATATCAGATATATTTGCAAGGGATAACTTAAACCCTTTGCCAAAATATTTAAATCCAATATTTAATCTAATCACTTAGGCCATAATTAAAGAGTTGATGAACATCAAAAAAACCATGTCCAACCACGAGATGCTCTAAAATGTGCTTAACAACTTCTCACAGATGCAACAATGAGCATCTATGATAGATGCCTTCTACACATTAAAGAACCTTAACGTATATACCTTAGATGAGTTATGTTATATACCTTAGATGAGTTATTTTCAACTATGGAATTACATGAGACTCGATCTGTAAGTATGAAAGAAGAAAAAAATAATGATAACAAGGGGACTCACTCACCTCTATAGCAAACAAGAGGGATAAAATAAGCTCTATCCCATCTTCTTCGAAGTCGACATTATTTAAATCATCATCCATGATAGATGGAGATCATGAAGCATATATGGTAAGACATGTAGGTAAGGTATCTTAAAATTTCAATCTTAACAATAATGATGTCAAGAAGATCCTAATAAGAATGAACGGTAAAAGAAAGGAGATTTAATGCTACAAATGTAAAGAGGGATGAATGGACAATGTCCTAAATCAAAGAAAGCAAATGAGTAGGAGGAATCAAAATTTGAAGAAAAGAAGAAGATCAATAGCCTTAGCAACCACATGGGATGATCCCTTATCATCATAAGAAGAGAAAGAAAGCAACCAATGTATAAAACATATATAGCTCTCTTGGCGCAAGATAAAGTGGTTCTCTCATCATCGACTTCTAAAGGTAATTCTAATTTTGATTCAGAAAATCATGCTAAATACTTTTTGGCAAAGCTTGATGCAATTTCATCTGATGATACAGAAGAAGAAGCAAACACAATTCTAGTGAGAGTAAATTAATACTAGTTTAACGGCTCAACAAGGTAAGTAATTTCTCTATAGATGAATTATTAGATGTTGTTGCCTCTTTGACTAGATCTTTAGATAAAACAAGAAGAAACAACATTCATTTAAAAAGCTTGTAGGTATTTTAGAAAACAAACTTGATGATATTATTCGTTCTCATAAGTCTAAAAATAAAAGAAATAGAAGTAGAAAATAACAATTTGAAAAATCAAGTAAATACTTTTTAAAAATACCTTAATTAAAACAATCTACCATGGGCTCCAAATCCCAAAATATAATTATTGGAAGTCAAAGGTAAATTATAATAAAAATAATTTAGACTACAAGGAAAGAACTAATGAAAAGTCTTCTTATTCATTTCTTTAAAAAAAAAATAAAATTATTTTAGATATCATAGTGGTCTGTATTTTTTATGATTCTAAAGGGGTCAATTCAGATTGACGACTAAATTGGTAAAAGAGAGTGACCAGAGACTTGGTCATAGCCTCCAATCGCAAGCACTAAGTCAATGGAATTCTTAACTACTACAAAGGGAACTGCATGTTTGACCATGGCTTTTTCTTTCAATCAAGTAAATTTCTTAGATAGACAATTCTTAAAGGTGCTAACTAACTTAGCCGTTAAAATTTTTTAATAGTAGTTATTAAATCTTATTAAGAAAATATAATGATTTTATTAATCATATTATTCAACGTATTAGTAATATGGTTTAGGTGCATTTTAAGAATTTGATATGCATATTAAATGTACAAGTATTTGTATAATGCATATAAAACTCATGGAGCTTTGGCACTTGATGGATAGAATTGTTGGTGTGGCAATCAAGGAGGTCGTGAGGAGTTTGAGGACATGAGAGTTTGCTTTGGATTTGGTTGGGTTACTGCACTAGACCTCAGGGAAGAGTTGGCGATGAACTCAAGAGTTGGAAGCTTGAATTGAAATTCTACTTTAATCGGGTTGCCGCCGCACCAAAGCTTGGGAAGGAGGTTAGTGGACACAAGGAGTTGAAGTTGTGGAGGCATGAGATCCTTGATAAATTGAGTGTTATAATTCTTTTTTGTCTTTGCACATGTAGTATCATTATTGTAACTGTCACGTTTTGAAAGACGGCTGTCCGAAAAATTTCGACAACATCTCCCCTCTTACAATTCAATTTTTCTCTGAATACATAGTAAGATAGAGACTCACACGACCATCTACATCACAACATATGCATATACTACATGATAAAGGCCCACACGACCCCTCTATACTGCAACATATGTATCCAATAAAGCTACAACAACACATAAGAGCTCACACGGCCACAAACTACATATCTAACACAAATCAACTACGTAACATCGAAAATCTCCAAAGCACATCGACAATGCTTACAATAAAGTCAAACGACACACTTCACAAGTTTACGATACAGAAATTTCGCAACAGAATTAATCATACAAATACGAACGCAAGTTCAAACCGCAGATACGTACAAAATTCTACAAACCACACATCGATAACAATTCGAACGATACAAACAAATACTAACCGAAAAACCACACAAGACACCAACGACTCCTGCTGCTGTGAGATGGGAGCAGTTCAACAGAACTCCAAGCTTCAAGCAACATCCTTATCTATTACCTGAGGAGACAAAAAACCCCAGGGTCTGGGTGATGAGTATAAAATACTCAGTGGATAATCAAAATAGACAGTGCATGAATTTAATCTTATTTAAGAAGTCAAGGAAATATAGTAGATCATAAGTTATTACCTCAATTTCATTTTCTTCGTAGAGTCCTCCATTTATACATAATACATATTTATAAATCTGTATCTATATTTTCGGTTATTATTATTGTCTGGAATCAGGTAACATTTTTATGTATGTGATTTAATTATTATCATCAATTAGGATAATTTCTCAATCTTTGTTGTTTAATTAAACTATAAATTATCTCACCAGTGTAATCTCAACAGGAGTAATATTAAGATCAGTGCCAACATCAATTAAAAAGTGAACATCGGGAGCCAATATCATCAGAGCATAATAATATCTCATTTATAGGCTAACAGTCTATAGCCTCCTCATAATAACTCATATATAGGCTAACAACCTATAGCCTCCTCGAATTTATTATCGTATATGTTATCTAACGTACGGGCTAACAACCCTCACCAATGGAAGACAAGATAAACACTGACCGCGACCTCTGTACTACCACAACAATATGTGGGCGGTCAGTGCTCTGGACTGAGGGCTACATCACGTCACCACTCCTTAGGTGTATGGTCCAGTACTCTAGTATAAAAACTAGACTCATAGTTAATACCTTTTAATATTTATCATTTTCTTTTATCTCATTTCACATTATATCTTTTTCATCAATTATCATAATTGTTACATTCTTAGTATGTATCTTCTCTATTTGGTCTAAACGACCAACTCAAATTCAATTAAATCTTATTTATTCCTTTAGGTATCACCATAGAGTTTACATGTAAAGGCTAAGTATCAACAGGATGAAATATCAACAATGAGAAATAAAAGATCAAGCAGTATAAAGACATGTATCAACAGTAGAGTAAATGAGAATATCTATTTGAATTTTAAAAACACCCTTTCCCATTTTAATTACCCCAAATAAACCTCATGTGTGAACAGGAAATAATTACCCTTTAGTGATTTAATCATTTTAACCTGGTTTCAGTATTTTAAAGGTCATTTTAATCCCCTTTTTAAAAGAATTATAACATATCTAAATATATATCCATTTAATTTTTTTATATATTCATGCACAGGGAAAATGTAGGAGCTCAAGGATAGAAAGTACCTACCTAACAATGAACATGATTATATTATGATGAAAGCATTAAATCAACTAAAAAAATATGCACTAGGGAAGAAATATCCTGTATTGATCAAATACAGGGATTACCCACCTGGTAGACGAATCGTCGAAATAGGAACTTCTCCGAATATAACAGGATCCACAAATCAAGGTCCTGCAGTTTACACAAAGTGCAACACCCTCTTAATATAATATTATATTAAATTTTTATGCTAAAGTAAATCCCAACCGAATCTCACATCTCAACCGAATTTAACCTAACCAAGTTCAATTAACTTGAGTTAACCTTAACCGGATCATGAGTTAACCCAAATCAATTTAGAACTCATGCCAACCAATCGCACAGGACCACCAAATCCCTTAACCGATCAGTCCAAGAAATCCAACAGCACCATCAACCCTATCAAACTCGATCATCCATAT
Source organism: Curcuma longa (assembly GCF_044706935.1). Lineage (NCBI taxonomy): Eukaryota > Viridiplantae > Streptophyta > Magnoliopsida > Zingiberales > Zingiberaceae > Curcuma > Curcuma longa. Next base: position 7,752,524 of record NC_133881.1, read on the forward strand.
CAAAATCCTAACTCTACAACAGATCGACCTCCTACATCTCAAAGCAAGTACAATTAAACAAATCCTAATCGAATTCAATAAGGAACTTACCTTAAATCAGATTGTCCAGCCCTAGAAATTATGGTTCCTCATTGCCACAGCTCTCCTCTGCTCACAAATAGATCCACAGCTCACAAATAGAACCACAAAGGTAACTCCTCAATACCCGATCAATTCCAAAGAATCGAAATCATCCAAACTAATCCACAAATGATTACTGAATAAGGAATCTACCCAGAATCAAAAGCTTACCTCATAATAATTTGTGCGTCGGTGGCAGCTAGGGTTCCGACCTTCTCATGGATGGGGAAGAACAGGGGAGACCGTGCAATCAGGGAAGAAGAAACCGCGCGGAGGTGGCAAAGGATCGCTTCTCCTCTAAAAACCCAAGAAACAGAGGTGGCCTGAGGTCGGCCGATGGCGCGGCAGGGGAGGTGTTGCGTGGCTCACGATTTGGACCGGTGGCATCAGCGGCATCGGCGTCTATTCCACGCTTCTGGGGCTGCGTCGTCGAGGGATGCACAGGCATCGAATCGGTGGCTTGTGAGGGAAGGGGAGGAGAGGAGGCGGCAGCGGCGGCGGCCAGAGCTATTGTGATGCGACGAGCCAATTAAGGGGGACAGAGAGCGACGGAAGGCTACTGCGGTAGCCGAGAGAGCGGCCAACAAACATACGACTGACAATCGGCGAGCAGCGCGGTGACGAGATTGCGGCGGAGAAGGGCAGAGGAGGGAATCAGAAATCGCGGAATAGGGAAGAGGCGAATCACACCTCTTAGGGTTTCTCACCACGGCCTTCTTTAAAGTCCTCCGTTCTAAGTTCTTCGTCGGCGAACGCGGGCTGCACGCGAAGAAGTCGCGGGCATCGCGGTTGCGAGGCACGCGGAGTGGGAGAACAGGGGAAGAAGTCGTGGTAAATGGCAAAAATTCAGATTTTAGTTTTAACGGGGAGTGCACAGTAATTTCAAATTGAGTTTAGGATTTGAACTAAATCGGTTTAAAATGTAAGATTTTTTTGTAATAATTGATTCAATTGTTTACTAATCAAACGACCTCCAATCTGATCCAAACAAATTTGGTTTGATTCGTCTTCACAAGATGAATTTTCTCATCGCGTCTATTTTGACAAAAATCTCTTCCATCATGAACCTACTTAATTTAAACCAATTAAAACTTAGCCTTTCATTGATTAGTTCTAATCCTAAAATTTCTAGGATATTACAGTAACTATATGGTGGTTGCATAGGTAGTAGATGAGGTGCCTAGGGTTTGGTTGTGAACTATTCGACTATGGGATATATGTCCAAGTTGTAATTTATGAACTAGCTGGAGTCTTAGACTTTTATGCAGGTCTACAAAGTAGTTCAAACCAAATGAAGGAAAACTGCTGAAATAAACGTTGACTAAAGGTTATTCAAGTTGAGTGGAGCATGTTGTAGGATCGATGTGACACGCTAGAGGGGGGGGGTGAATAGCGTGTTTAATACTTTTCGATTTTTAATAAGATCGGAGTTCGAAGTACGTGCAGAAGCGATTTAATGAAATACTCGCGGAAGCAGTTGAAATGAAAAAGCAGAAACAAAAGAAGTAAATGACGCTTTTATTTACTTGGTTCACAGCCCAAGGCTGCTACTCCAAGGTCCACGGTCCATGACTGTTTACTGCGGGCAAATCCACTAAGGCACTTGCCCCTTACGGCAGCAAGTGTAACGAAGTACAAAGATCACAACTTCAGAAAACTCAGTACAATTAAAATGAATTGAATTTACACTTGTTACCGAATTTTGGATGGCGCTGGAACTCCCCAAAAACTGATCTTGACATATCGGCGGGTCTCGGGATGATCTGGATCGTATCCGGCACCGATGTCGAGGAAGTAGCACTTGGGAGTTGCGAGAACGGAGCTTCGAATTGGAAAAACAGGTGTTGTTCGGCTGCTGCTCGTGTCCTTCTTTTATAGCTGACCTGAGTCGACTCAGCTGTTCATCTAGGTCGACTCCAGTCGATGTGGTAGATAGAATTTTATCGTTCTCGCTCGTTATCCTGCCTGAGTCGACTCCACTGTCTCCTGAGTTGACTCCAGTCATCGTGGCATCAACCGGATAGTTTTGACCCTGAGTCGACTCAAAGTCCACCCGAGTCGACTCCAGTCGAAGTGGCGGAAAATCGTCGCGCTGACTTCCAGAATTCGACTGACTCAGCTGTGTAACGCCCCGTAAATTCATCTCTGGGATTTATAAATATTTAAAAATAGGTTTTAAATATTTATAAATACTTAGAATAATTTTAGGAATTTTATAGAATTTTTCTAGAATTTTTAAGAGTGTTTTAGAAATTTTTCCAAAAGAAATTAGAAAAATGGAGTAGCTGGGATTTGAACCTGTGACCCTGCACAACAACTAACCCGGGCACTACCAAGTGAGCTAAGATAACTTAGTTATAAGCTAGATCAGTCGACTGGTATTATAGCAGTCGACTGGTGTTATAATCCCGAACGAACAGAAAAATCAGTCGAGTGACAAGCATGGATCAGTCGACTGATTATCAGTCGACTGGAGCTAGGATCAGTCGACTGATGCGCGATTTTTATAAATATTAGTCGCGCGAGGGTGGACGGGAACCCTAGGAAATATCCGCCGTCGTCGCCTCCTCTCCCCTTTCTTGCGTTCCCAAAGGCTCCTAGGTCTCATCTAACGCCTAAGGTGGTTCAAGAGGAGATCCCTAAGGAGTTTCCACGAGAAATCACGCACACCACGCGGAGGAACGACTTACGACGCTCCAAGGATCGTAGGTTTTCTCTAAAATCCCGTGATCTACACGTAGTAAGTGCAAGAATCAAAGTAAGTACATCTCACCTGCGGTAGGATAGCTTTCGTGTGATGTTTTCTATGATTCTTCCCAAAATCCTTTTAAAAGCATGTTGTAGAAATTGATATTATGGCATGTCGGTATAAACCCTAGATCTATAGAAAAGATAAAGCTATAGAAGAGAATTTCTACCAAGTGAAGTTTAGTATCATGTTTATGAATTCATGTTTTATACTTGTCAACATCATGTTTATGAATTCATGTTTTAAAATTGTTAGTATCATGTTTATGAGTTCATGTTTTATATGTGATAACATCATGCTATTAAGTGCATGTTATGAGACATTATGTAAAGAAAAAGGCATAAGAAGCCTTAAGAAGATATCTCAATACTAGCATTTGAGATTTTATGTTTTGGCATATTAGCAAACGAAAAGGCATAAGTAAAGAAGCCTTAAGAAAGATACCCTAAACTAACATTGGGGGAAGGCATGCAAAGTGTTTGCTAAAATGTCCATGCATCTATAAAGTAAAGAAGAAAAGTATTTTACTTTGAAAGGATAGTACCGGGTGGGCCAGCCACCTTAAAGAACCCTAGGCATGGATGGGACATCAGTTCGTCCTAGAAGAAGTGCCTAGGAGGGAGATAGAAATCCCTACCCTTTGAATTGGGACTTGCTACCCCACATTCAGTAAGGGTGCGCGCTAGTAAGAAGCGGTACAATCCTAGGGCCCAAGAAGTTGATTATGTATTTTCAAGTATTTTTAAAGTGATAAAGTATAAAGTACTTCCAAGTTCAGTGCATGTTTATGATTTAGCATGTTAGTAGAATATTTGTAAACATGAAAAGAATACTTGTTAGTATGTCAAGAATGAAAGTTTCATGTTATGTATGAAAGCAAGTTTTACTCCCTTATGCATTGTTTTTGTGAGTAGAATGTACTTACTAAGCAAATTTGCTTATAGATGTATTTTTCTCCTACTGCAGAAAAAGGCAAAGAAAAGCAATACTAGGGTGGATGGCGAAATAAAAGCTTGATGGGCGGTGGCGGCGGAACAGCGGATTAGTACTCTAACAGTTGCTAAGTTTCTTTTTGTGCATCAGTTGATGGTTATGCATTAGTTGAATGTTAGAGTTTTTATGACACATAGTAGCATATGACATGGGTGGTGAATGTTATAACTAGTTAACCTTTTTTATGGAGATGTTGTTTTGGTTAGCATCAATAATTTATCTTAACATGTCATTTAAAGGAGTGTTTATAAGTTGGTTTGGTTATATGCATGCAAGAAACATTCCATGAAGATTAGATAAGTATTGGATATGTTAGAATTGAAGTTTTTGTAGTTCTGAAACCTTGAAATCGGAATTTCAGATTCACCAGTCGACTGGTACAGTCATCAGTCGACTGGTGGTGAAGAAATTCGGAAACAGAAAGATCAGTCGAGTCCCGGTCGAGTGACCAGTCGACTGACCAGTCGACTGGTCTATTAGCAGTCGACTGGATAGAAATAAAACAAAAGAATCTTGGACTGGTGGTAAGCCATAAAAGTTCCTAATAAGAGGTCTCTAGTTCGAATCCTGACTCATGTATATTTATTAGATATTTGGTTTTTGAGGAAATAAAATAGTTCAAGCCCTAGAATTATTTATTTTGGATGAATATATTGACCAACCCAGACTTCTGCTGCGGCCTGGTCCTCCTGACCAGCCCAGACTTCACCTGGTGCCCTTGACTCTGCCAAGACTTCAGTGCCTAGCTTCCACTAGGACTTAGTCAAACCTGTGCTCCCTGCACACTTAGATCAACATATCAGTCCAACATACACACTTAACTTGAACCTAGTTCCATTATCAAAACTCAGGTTTGATCTGCTGGTGCTCCCTGCACCAACAATCTCCCCCTTTTTGATTATGGCAACTTAAGGTTTCAAGTTAAGTTAAAACCATATCTAAGTTTCAAAAATAAGTTGCAATGCATAACAAAATAACATGCATAATTGAAATTGTGTGGATTTCCTTAATTTCACTCTCCCCCTGAATTCATGCTTAACAATTTTGAATTTGATTCTCCCCCTGAATTCATACTTAACAATTTTCTGATTCTCCCTGAATTCAATATCCTTTTCTCCCCCTTTAACAGAAAAACTGTTTTTGAAACATGAGATTTTTTATTTGAACCAAGTTTGAAAGTTTTGAAAAAAGTTTGAAAGTTTTGCCAAGTTGGTTTTGAACAAAATTCCTTTTAAAAACAAAAGTTTAAGTTTGAAACCTTGAATAACTCTCTCCCCCTTTGACATAATCAAAAATTTTCTAAGGATTTGAGTCCAAGCTAAGCTTAATAATAAAAATACTTAGACAAAAAAATTTATCCTTTGGGGCGCGTGTCCAACTTAGGTTTTAGCTAACTACTAGAAAGTAGAAGCTTGACCCAGTTAGCCAAGTGTAAGTGTATCATCCCAATTTAGAAGGTAAACTTTTTCTTCTTGGGACACTTAACTTGATCAATATGAGTTTAAAGTCTAAGTAAGGTTCGATGCACTGACTTAAGCATCTTGGTACTTAGACTAGAGGCCTATACATCTCACACCGTTCTATGTTTAACAAACACAATCAAGGTATCTAGTGTGCTTTGTGAGATGTCCACCTAGATCTATAGGATCATGCTTTCTAGGGGATTGCATCTAGTCTAAGGCTAAAATATTTCTTTTTATATTTTGAAAAAAATAAAGTTTAAAAGAAACTAAAATTTTTAAAAATAAGTAAAGTTTTGAAATGCCTTTTTGAAAAAAAATACTTATAATAGTTTTTTAAAAAAATAAAAACAAATGAGTTTTGAAAATTTTATTTTACTACTCTACCAAACATAAACCTAACCTCCTTCTTAATGTACTAAACTCTGACTCGGGTAAAGGTTTAGTGAATATGTCTGCTAAGTTGGATTTTGACTCGACATAGTCAAGTACAATTTCTTCCTTAGCGACATGGTCGCGTATGAAGTGGTGTTTTACTTCTATATGTTTGGTTCGTGAATGGTGAACTGGATTTTTGGTTAAATTTATTGTACTTATATTATCAATTAAGACCTTTGTATTTTTATATTCTAAATTAAAATCAGTTAATGTGTGCATCATCCAGAGTATTTGAGCAACACATTCACCTAATGCTATGTATTCAGCTTCAGTTGTAGATAATGCAACACAGTGTTGCTTTCTACTACACCAGCTGACTAGACAAGGACCCAAGAACTGGCATCCACCGCTTGTACTTTTGCGGTCTAGTTTACAACCGGCGTAATCTGAGTCTGAATATCCTATTAGGTCAAAGTTATTGTTTCTAGGGTACCACATTCCTACAGTTAAGGTTCCTTTGATATACCTTAGTATCCGCTTAACTGCGGTTAGATGTGATTCCTTAGCATTAGCTTGATACCTAGCACACATACCTACTGCAAATAATATATCAGGTCGACTTGCAGTTAGGTAGAGTAGACTTCCTATTATACTTCTATAATATTTTAGGTCTACTTGTTTACCATTTGGGTCACTATCTATATTACAGTTGGTTGCAATTGGTGTATTTATTTCTTTAGAGTTTTCCATTCCAAATTTAAATATTAAATCTTTTGCATATTTACTTTGGTAAATATAATTTCCATCCTTAGTTTGTTTAATTTGAAGTCCCAAGAAAAAGTGTAATTCTCCTACCCAACTCATTTCGAATTCATTTTTCATTAACCTAATAAATTCTTTTAAATATTTTGAGTTGGTTGATCCAAAAATTATGTCGTCGACATAAATTTGAGCTATAAAGAAGTCTTTTTCTATTGTTTTTACAAACAAGGACGGATCAATTTGTCCTTGCTGGAAACCCTTAGTAACTAAGTAGGTTGAAAGCCTTTCATACCATGCTCTAGGAGCTTGTTTAAGTCCATATAGGGCTTTCTTTAGTTTGAAGACATAATCAGGGTGGTCTTTGTCTTCAAACCCTGGTGGTTGACCTACATAGACTTCTTCTTTTATGAACCCGTTCAAGAATGCGGACTTGACGTCCATTTGGTAGAGCTTGAATCCTTTATGTGCCGCATAGGCTAATAACATTCGGATGGATTCAAGTCTAGCTACGGGTGCATAAGTTCGTCATAGTCTAACCCTTCTACTTGGCTGAACCCTTTAGCTACTAGTCTAGCTTTGTTCCTAACTACTTCACCTTTATCATCAGTTTTATTTCTAAATACCCATTTGGTCTCTATAACTGTTTTATTGTCAGGTTTGGGAACTAAATCCCATACCTGGTTTCGTTCAAATTGAGCTAGTTCTTCTTGCATTGCTATGATCCAATCTGGGTCTGATAATGCTTCTTCTATGATTTTAGGTTCAATTTTGGAAATTAAAGCTATTTGACTTAGATTCCTATAAGCTGATCTGGTTCTTACACCTAAGGTTGGGTCACCCAGAATTTGGTCAGGTGGGTGATTAGTTCTAAGTCTTGGTGTTTGAGTTATTCTATTTGGTTCAGGGTCAGACCTATCTGAATGATTATTTATTATGGTTAATTCCTCATCATCCTGATCATTAGGGTTAGTTTGATTATTTTGATTATTAAATTTTATTTGTGAATCATTGTTAATTTCATTTGAATTTTCTTCATCAAATATTACGTTAGTTGTTTCTTCTACTTTTAATGATTCTTTGTTATATACCCGGTATGCCCTACTTGTTGTTGAATAACCTAAGAATATTCCTGGACAAGTTTTGGATGTAAACTTTCCTAAATAGTCTTTAGTGTTAAGTATGTGAACTCTACATCCAAATACTTTAAGGTAACTTAAGTTGGGTATTTTATTATTAAATATTTCATATGCTGTTTTATTATGTCTTTTATTTATTAGAACTCTATTTTGAATATGACAGGCAGTACTTATTGCTTCAGCCCAAAATTTATTGGCCAGTCGATATTCATTTAACATGGTTCGGGCTGCTTCTTGTAGGGTTCTATTTTTACGTTCAACTATACCATTTTGTTGTGGGGTTCTAGGACATGAAAATTCATGGTGGTATCCGTTGTCTTGACAGAACTTTATGAATTTGGCATTTTCAAATTCACCACCATGATCGCTACGTATTCTTTTGATTTTTAAGTCTTTTTCATTTTCAAGTAATTTACATAAGTTTGTAAATTTTTCGAATGTTTCATCTTTAGTTTTTAAGAATTTTACCCAAGTATATCTTGAATAATCATCGATAATAACTAAGCAGTACTGGTTTCCGCTTAGTGACTTAGCCCCATGAGAATCGAAGAGGTCTAAGTGTAATAATTCTAGGATTGAGTTAGATTGGGCTTGACTAGTTGCCTTATGTGTAGCTTTAGTTTGTTTTCCTTGTTGACAAGCATTACAAATTTCATTTTCTAAATTTATTAAGGTTGGTAGTCCTTTTACTAGTCCATTGTGACTTATTTTTGAAATAAGTCTAATATGTGTGTGGCCCAATCTTCTGTGCCACAACCTAGTTTCCTCTTGCTGTGTTAATAAACACTTGTTTGAGGATATTGGTAGGTCAATATTGTAAACATTATTTTTCCTAACCCCAGTTAACTTAACTCCTGGGTTTTCTATATTTTCTATTAGACACTTTGACTTAGTGAACCTAACTGTGTAACCTGAGTCACACAACTGACTTATACTAAGTAAATTAAATTCAAAATTTTCAACCAATAATACTTTCTTAATTACAAAATTTGAATCTAATTCTATGTTACCTGAGCCGATTACCTTTAACTTTCCGTTGTTTCCGAAGGCAACGGACCCCAAGTTTTTGAACTTGAGTTTGGTGAATTTTGATTGATCTCCAGTCATATGTCTGGAGCAACCGCTGTCCAACATCCAGTTGTCCAATTTCTTGTGTTCCTACATAACGAAACACTTAGTTGGATTTTGTGGATTTGGATTTTTTTAAGTTTAAAGTTTAATTAAGAGTTTAATTAGGTTATTTTTAAAAGTTTTTAAGTAAATTAAGTTTTTTAATTAAAAATTTTAAGTTAATTAAAATTTTAAAATAATTTTTAAGTTAATTTTTTTAAAATAATTTTTAAGTTAATTAAAATTTTAAAATAATTTTTAAGTTAATTAAATTTTTAAAATAATTTTTAAGTTAATTAAATTTTTAAAATAAGTTAATTAAAATTTTAAAATAATTTTTAAGTTAATTAAAATTTTAAAATAATTTTAAGTTTAATTTTTTAAAATAATTTTTAAGTTAATTAAAATTTTAAAATAATTTTTAAGTTAATTAAAATTTTTTTAAGTTAATTAAATTTTAAAATAATTTTTAAGTTAATTAAATTTTAAAAAATATTTTTAAGTTAATTAAGTTTTTAAAATAATTTTTTAAGTTAATTAATTTTAAAATTAATTTTTATTTGTTGGGTTATTATTTTTATAATATTATTACCTATTCATCTCACCCAGTCTAGATGATCAATCAGTGATCCTATGGGTTCATTGTGAGATGATTTTTCAATTTTATCTTGGTTTATTGTGAGAGGTATCTATATTTGATTAACCTTGAGTTAGATTCAGGTTTAACCGTCAATTGATTAAATACACATTTCAAAAATTGATCTCCAGGCAGTGGCGAGGCACAGAGGCCTTCTTGGATATCGGAGCAACGACCACTTTCTAAGACAAGATCAACTTAAGAAATTATATATTTAACCAACTTGTTGATAAACCTTGGTCTAACTAGTCTAGGATGTGGCGAGGTAGCTTCGGTCAGTTTGGTTTGACTAAGTGAATCAATTCAGGTACTCCTTACCCTTCTTGATCACTTAACCTAACTTCCCTGACGTACTATCATCTCGCCCCACCCTGGTACTAGGTTGGCAAGTATTAATCAAATAGTTAGTCCTTAGTCTAACCTAATTTTCTATTGCAGAAAAATAAATCTAGGTTAAACATGTAATCAAGCAAAGAGATTTGGTTCCCCCGGGATCGTGCCCCTTGATTGGTCGAATCAAGTGAACCTGATCCTTGGGAACCAAGTATTGGTTCAGTCCGACTGGATTAACCAGTCGTGACTTCGGAACCCACGCTTGGACTCGTGTTCGATTTCTACGTGTAAGTGCAATGAATGACCTATTTTTAGCCGCATACCCAATGCCCGATCGATTGTATCCAGCCTTCTGCGATCCAAGCATCATATCCAGATACTTGGACCCGGAGGTGAATCGTTCAAGCGATCTTCTGAGTTCACCGACTTGAGTCTTCAGTTGAGCATTTTCTTCCTCGAGTTGAACTCGAGTCAAATCCTCAACCGATTCGCTCTGAGTCGGTGGCTCAGGGTTGACTTTCTCCTTGAGGATTACTAACTCCTCTTGGAGTGATTCAACCAAGGCATCAGCCTTAGCTAATTTTTTACTTAAACTAATTATTATTGAAAATAACCTGTTCATTACTTACAGTGGGGTTCGGGCCTTCGAAACGGATACGGATCCGTGGCTTTCGTCGTCCGAGTCGTAGTCGCTCTGGTTCGGTTCGTCCTGGGCCGGAAGAGCTAGGAAGCTGGTCGTAGGTTCTTCGTCCGACTCCTCGGAAGATGACTCGTCCCAAGTCGCCTTTAATGCTTTCCGCTTTGCCTTTCGATCCTTCCGTTGGTTCGGGCAGTCTGCGATGAAGTGACCCTTTCGACCGCATCCGTAGCACTTCAGTTCCGACTTTCCGGTGGTTGGAGGCTTCGATTTGTTGACCACCTTCTTGATTTCTGATCGGCGAATTCCGCGCTTGTTCCGGAACATCTTCCGGACGAGGTTCACCAACTCCGAGGTTACTTCGTCGTTAGCTTCGGAGTCCGAAGATTCTGAATCTTCCGGGACTTTCTTCTTTTTCGAGTCGGTACCTGCAATTAGTGCTATACCTTTCTCCTGCACTTCCGTATTAGTTTGTTCATGCAACTCAAATTCAGAAAATAAGTCATCTAATTTTAATTTATTGATAAATCCCTGGAAACTTTGTAAGCATCCACCATGGATGCCCACAAGGTATTCCGGGGAAAGGCTTTGAGAGCGTACCTTATTACGTCCCGGTTGTCGATGCTTTGTCCGATGGCATGCAGGCCGTTGAGGATGTCCTGGATCCTTGCGTGTAGTCCGCTTGCCGTTTCTCCTTCAAGCATTTTAATATTATATAATTTATTAATTAATAAATCTCTTTTGCTTACCTTGGTGTCGGAGGTTCCTTCGTGAAGCTCAATCAATTTTGTCCAAAGGTCCTTTGCACTGCTGAAGGGACCTACTCGGTTCAGCTCCTCTTTTGTTAGCCCGCACTGTAGGGTCTGGGTTGCTTTTGCATCTGCCTCGATCTTCTTTCTGGTGGCGGCGTCCCAGAACTCGCAAGATTGTGGTAAACCATCGCTACCAGTAGGGATTGAAAATCCCGTCTGGATGATGATCCACATTTCCACCTGAGTTTTCAGGTGACATTCCATCCTGGTTTTCCAGTACGGAAAGTCATCACCCGAGAACAAAGGTGGTCTTGCGGTGCTGAAACCTTCTTGATGGGCCATTAGTCTAGCACACAAGAAAGAAAAAAAAAAACTTTCCAAGACTTGGTCTTGGATTAGCAGTGTGGGAGAAGAGTGAAAAAAAACGAAAAAAAAAAAAAAAAAAAAAAAATTTCTTGATCAGTGGTTGCACTGGATTCAAGAACCCCCGCTCTGATACCAATTGTAGGATCGAGAACACACGCTAGAGGGGGGGTGAATAGCGTGTGTACGCTTTTCACGATTTTTAATTTATCGGATTCGAGTACGCACGGAAGCAAAAACAAAATACTTGCGGAAGCAGTTGAAAAGAACAGAAAAAAATAAAGATGACACTTTTTTTTACTTGGTTCACAGCCCAAGGCTGCTACTCCAAGGCCCACGGTCCTTGACCGTTTACTGCGGGCAAATCCACTAAGGCACTTGCCCCTTACGGCAGCAAGTGTAACGAAGTACAAAGATCACAACTTTCAAAAACTCGGTACAATTAAAAATTAAATTAATTAAACTTGTTACCGACTTTTGGATCGCGCTGGAACTCCCCAAAAATTGATCTCGATGTATCGGCGGTTTTCGGGATGATCTGGATCGTGTACGGCACCGATGTCGAGGAAGTAGCACTTGGGAGTCGAAAGAATGGAGCTTGGAATCGAAAAAATTGTGTTGTTCGGCTGCTGCTCGCGCATTCTTTTATACTGCACCTGAGTCGACTCAACTGTTCATCTGGGTCGACTCCAGTCGACGTGGCAGATAACTTTTATCTTCCCGCTCGTTATCCGCTGCCTGAGTCGACTCAGGTTGCTTTGTTCCTCCGGGCCTGAGTCGACTCCAGTCGCCGTGGCTGTCAACCAGATAGGTCTCCTTTCCGAACCTTATTCGTAGGTGGAGAAATCCGTCTTACAGTCCAGATAAATAATAACAATAAGAACAGAAAGTAAGATAGTAAGAAATTAAACCAAATACTTGATCGCCGATTTGGAAGTCCTGAGTGTCTTGCACTCCTCCTAGATCTTTCCTAATTTCAAGAGTCTGGCCCCATTCGCATTCAATAGTACCACTAGTCGAAGAGGATGGCTTGTAGAGGATGATGTGCACATTCATCCTCCTTATGTAGCCCCTTCCAGGCGACTGAAAACCTTATCTAGGCGATTGGAAAAGATCTTATCCGAGCTGATCTTCTTGATCTTATCCGGGCTGAGTGTTCCTGATCGAGTCGCCTTGATACACCTTCGAGTCGCCTGGACCATCCGGTCGACTGGATCGGATATAGAGTTGTCAAGATCCAATTGACTGAGGTTTGACTTGAGTAGACCCCGAGCTTGGTTCGGCTGCCTCTGTTTGTTTCACTTATGCTTTCTCCATCTTGCTTCCAGCTCCTGATTCCTACAAGACAAGCATACAAACACATAAACAACCTAAGCCTTACCCTATGGGTCTAACTTCGGATTTCTACCGAAATCCTGGGTTAGTTTGACGCCTACTGTTCTCAAACTAGGAACGAGCCCTTACCCACTCCACTCAGGAGAATTCCTATTTTGCCAACAAGTCCTCTAGACTTGTTGGACTTCCCGCTTAGTCATACCAGTCTACCTGACCGCCTAGACTTCCACCAAGCATTCGGTCCTCTAACCTGCTTGGATTTTTACCATGCTTTCCGGTTCTCCTGACACTGCCTGGACTTACACCTGGTGCACTTGACCTTGCTAAGACTTCTGCCTGATCCTTCAAACCAGGACTTGCCTTTGCCTAGCATACAACTAGGACTTTTCCTGCCTAACTTCATTCACCAGGACTTCCTTACCCAATATTCCAGATCAGAACTTCCACTGCCTAGTCTAACCGACTAGAATTTCTCGCTAGTCTTCTGGTCAAACTGACCTGACTAGACTTCACTCACATCCAAATATTAGGTCCTATTTAGATCAACCCTTGGTCAAACTGACCAGATCTAGGTGTGTTGTCAAACAATGAAACTCTAATGCCAGACCTAGTGCACCTTGCACCAACACTTGGGTCCCAGATAAGAGTCATTTATGATCGTGTGATAGCCCCTAGGGCCAGGGATCATCCCAACATATCATCTACAATGGTAGAAGCCCTAGAGCAAAAAAATCATGCATTAAAGAATCGACTCTCCATATTAGAGAAAGAATTTTAAGAGTCTCGGCATGTCCAATTGATATACGAGCAAATTGGAAGGAAAATGTAAGAGTTCATGACTCAGATGAGTTAAACGCCGCATTGTTTTGACTCTCAGGAGACTCAAGACCCAGATAAGTAGCTGCATGAGAGGTATGTTAATATTTTTTAAATTTTTTTTATTTATCACTCATGAACATGTAAATTTAATTTATTATACATATCCTTGTTTTATTAATAACTTATCTTATTATATTTTTTTGAAGGATTCGATACTACTAGTTGGATATTTTAGATATTTGATAGGTTATGATTGTATTAAGATATTTGATATGTTATGATTGTATAGAGATATTTGATATGTTATTATTGTATTGAGATATTTGATATTTGTGATTGAATCATGATTTGATTAGTTTAACTAGAGATATTTGAGATATTGAGTTGATTTATTTGTTATATTTGATATGTTGTGATTATATTGTAAATGTGATTAGTTTAACTTGTTGAATTGGTTAACTTGTTGTATGATTGGTTAAGTTGTTGGATCGTGATTGAATTGGTTTAACTTGTATCGTGATTGGATTGGTTTAAGATGTTGAATTTGTTAGGTTAGATTGATTAACTTGTTGTATCGTGATTGGTTAAGTTGTTGTATCGTGTTTGAATTGGTTTAACTTGTATCGTTATTGGATTGGTTTAACTTGCATAGTGATTGGATTGGTTTAAAATATTGAATTTGTTGCGTTGTTGGATTGGTTAACTTATTGTATCTTGGTAGTTAATTTATTAAATTGGTTTGTGATTGTATTGTTGTTTATTGAAGTGTAATTATATTGTTGTATATTAGATTGTAAATGTATTGTCAAAATCATCGTTTGTGGTTGATTATGTAAATATAAATAGGGAACTGATGCCGGACGAAATAACGATTATTTCAAAGGCGGAAGATTGAAGGAGAATTGAGAAGAGATCAAGATCGAGAAATTGGAAAAACGAGTAGAAAGCCACCGACGGCGCCGCTTCTAGGGTTTTTGTCAAAAAAAAAAGAAATTTTATTAATCAATCAAACTGCCCTAAACATCAACTTACAAGATGTTTATATAGACTCAAACTCTAAGAAAGATTCCTCATTAAAAGAAAAATTTCTTAACAAACTTTGAAAGAAAGATTCCTCATAAAAAGAAAAATTTCTTAACAAACTCTAAAAAAAAGATTCCTAATAAAAAGGAAAATTTTTTAATAGACTCAATCCTAAAAATCCTAAATGGATTTAAAAAATCCTAAAATAAAAAATAGAACTTTTCAAAACTACTCTAAATACCAAAAACTCTAAAAAATTACTAAAAATAAAAATTATCAAAATTAATAATAAAAATCTTTGGATGCTTCTACATCAGTCGCCCCAAGTTGAAAGAAACTCGTCCTCGAGTTTAGAGTAGTGTCAGGTGGTCGCCCAGAAAGAAGATCGTCTTGCACCAAATCAATAAAATTCATTTGTAGTTGTTGGGCTTTAGAAATCTTTGTCGATCTACTAATGAATATGACATCAGGAGGTCACGGGTTAATCATCTTCCTTGTTGGTAGCCTCAATCGGTCTTCTTCAAAATCCAAAAGAGAGGTTGATAGCCTCAATTTCTTCTCATCACAGCTCAAAGGGGAATATAGTTGTATCGGAAGATATAAACTAATCATGTTGCTAGATGCTCTTGCATCAGACGCCCCGAGCTGAAAAAACTCGTCCTCGAGTTTAGAATAATATTATGTGGTCGTCCAAGAGGAAGATCCTCTGACATCATTTCAGCAGAATCCACCGTCATCTTCACTGTCAATGTGTCTGTTACTTGTCGCAACTTCCAGATAAGCGAAGTGGTATGTTCCTCTAGTTCATTGATCACTACAATGACCCGCAACCATAAACTCAAACTCTGCATAGTGCTCACCACCGTCTTTTCTTTGTTCATCTTTGGCACCAGTTCAATGTCTGGGTCATGTAGATTGTGATAGGAGTCAAAGACATTAAAATCATCCCTCTCCAGAGATAGCTTTCCAAGAGGGAGAGCTATAAGATCGAACTTGAACTTTTCATCGATATCATCCATATCAAAATCTTGACGCTCATCCATATCAGCAGTTTGTTGAGCTTCTTCCTGAATTTGAAGATCCACACCAACTTTATCGACAACTTCATCCACTTCATCAAAACTTGAACATAGAAGCTCTTTTCCAGCAACGGTGCCTCCATTGAGGGAATTCTCAGTGTTCAAAACCTGCAACACATAGTCACCATATTTATTGACAAGTTCATCATCATAAAGTACCTCTTCATATATTGGATCTCCAATTAACTCGGTTTTGTTTTCTTCATGCTGAATGAATTGGGATGCCGAATCAATGCAAGGTGAGACGATGGAGATTTGGACTTCATGCTGCTGATTGTCATCGAACAAAGTGAGCTTCTGGTCTTCGATCAATGCTTCGTCCAGGTCTATCTCTTCTTCGTCAGGATTGTCATAAACTGGATCACCAAATATTTTAATTTTGTCGTCATCTTCATCGCCTCCTATGATCGGACAATCGAGAGAGTAGGACTGATCATACTGGATGTTGTCGAGGTCCTCATCTTCATGGTTGTCCTCGTCATCATAGAAGGAAGGGGGGACATAGAGGTGTTGCGGAGCCGGTGTTCTTTTGAAGTTGTAGGTGGTGGGGTGGTTGATCCCAAATCCTTCAATCAACTGGTAAAACTTCTTCGTGTGATCATTGACTGATCTTGCATCCTGTCTTAATGTATGATATCGTTGAAATACAGTTTGAGTATAGTCGAAAGGAAGAAAGTAACTCTTCATCTTCTTCTTCATTTTCTCCCAGTCGGTGATCTTTGTATTGCCTTGTTTCTCTTGTGAGAGTCGTAGTTGTTTCCACCAAGCGGATGCTCGGCCTTTGAGTTGGATGGCAACCAACTTTACTTTCATCTGATCGGGCACCTCCTCGTAATAAAAAATACTTTCTATTTCGTTGAGCCAATCAACGAATTCTTCTGCTTGAAAGGTTCCTGAAAACTCAAGTAGATCAATTCAAAAATCGAAGTCTACATACCGTTCCTCTCGATTTTGATGCTTCGAGACCCTATCATAGTGGTGGTAAGGGTTGTCGAAGGTGGATGCAGAATCACAATCATAGCTCCTTCGATCTTCAAAATCCTGCGTCGTCAAACGCTGGGTTAGTTCTATGACTTGCCTTCGCAAATCCTCCATTGTCATATCTTGAACGGCACAATCACGATATTGGACTTCCTCCATCGGAACTTGATTATTGCGACCGCGACCGCCATGATCACGACCACGACGACCTTCTATCAGATCTGATGCGCTCTGATACCAACTGACGCCGGACGAAATAACGATTATTTCGAAGGCGGAAGATTGAAGGAGAATTGAGAAGAGATCAAGATCGAGAAATTGGAAAAACGAGTAGAAAGTCGCAGACGGCGCCGCTTCTAGGGTTTTTGCCAAAAAAAAAAAATTTTATTAATCAATCAAATTACCCTAAACATCAACTTACAAGATGTTTATATAGACTCAAACTCTAAGAAAGATTCCTCATAAAAAAGAAAATTTCTTAACAAACTCTAAAAAAAAGATTCCTCATAAAAAGGAAAATTTCTTAACAAACTCTAAAAAAAAGATTCCTAATAAAAAGAAATTTTTTTAATAGACTCAATCCTAAAAATCCTAAATGGATTTAAAAAATCCTAAAATAAAAAATAGAACTTTTCAAAACTACTCTAAATACCAAAAACTCTAAAAAATTACTAAAAATAAAAATTATCAAAATTAATAATAAAAATCTTTGGATGCTCCTGCATCAGTCGCCCCAAGTTGAAAGAAACTCGTCCTCGAATTTAGAGTAGTGTCAGGTGGTCGCCCAGGAAGAAGATCGTTTTACACCAAATCAATAAAATTCATTTGTAGTTGTTGGGCTTTAGAAATCCTTGTCGATCTGCTAATGAATATGACATCAGGAGGCCACGCGTTAATCATCTTCTTTGTTGATAGTCTCAATCGGTCTTTTTCAAAATCCAAAAGAGAGGTTAATAGCCTCAATTTCTTCTCATCACATCTAAAAGGGAAATATAATTGTATCGGAAGATAAAAACTAATCATGTTGCTAAATGCTCCTGCATCAGGAACATACGCAAACAGACAAATGCTAAAAAAATTTTCAAATATTAGCGACTGAAATTCAAATTTCGTTAATGTTAGCGACGAAATTAAACATCCGTCGCTAGATTAGAGACGGAACAATGCATTCTGTTCACGGTCTTACTGACGGATTTAAACATCTGTCACTAACGTTATTGATGGATTTAAATTAGCGGTGGATATTAAATATTTCGACGCTAATTAACGACGGAAATTTAAATCTGTCACTAAATGTTCTCAACGATTGATCTTTTAGAGATGAGAAAAATCAATTACTAATCGATCATTAACTGTTGTTAGCAATCAATTAGCGATAGAATATTTCGTTGCTAAAGTTGAATATTCTTATAGTGCTAGTTGAAAATCTAACAATTGATTTTTTTTCATATCTAGGCATTATGATGCACATGATTAAAAAGTAGTTCCTATTAATGTGGCAATCTTTATATGGATTTATTATAGGTAATCTTTATCATGTATTATAATAAATTATTTTTACTATTCGAGTTCATTATCCGAAGATTATATTATAATAATTTTACAGTTTAATTCTACAGTTGCGTCACGGATGCACATGATTAAAAAGAAGAGAAAAAAAAACTCCTACATTATTGCCAGTGATTCCGCGTGGCAATCAGGCTGTCCACGACTTATTCCAGGAAAGTTCGTTGGATAAATCTTCCAATCTCTTGGATTAGTCAGCTGGCAACAGCTCGGACTCCGTTAAAAATTACCGCGACGAAACAAGCAGTTACTTTCCTCCCTCTATATATACACAAACGTACCCATCCTTCAACGTACCAAATCAGTACAGAGACCGATAAAGAGACACAGATCCATGAAAGCTACGCTCTTCGTCGCCGTCGCCTCGACGGCCATCACGTCCGCCGCCTCCTACTCTTTTACTTTGCTTCAGCGAGCAGATGGGCAACCCCGACACGGACGAGATGACGAGCAGCAGGGGCGATCGCTGGCGGAAGCATTCGCTCATCCCCGATTCGACGGGCTCCGCTTCGTCGAGACGCTGATCACAGGCCACCGCTGACCACCAAACCGATCTCCGGCGATCATCCTCCGTTTGTTTTTTGTTTTTGAAACCAATTATTGTGCAGCGTCATTTAATAAATTAGGAATTAGGAATTATATAGAAGGAAAAGTTGGGTTTGTTTTAAGTTTTATAATAAGGATGCGTGTTCCATGAGGGGAAAACTAAGTCGATGGCATGGAGATTCATAGAAAAGATATCCTGTATTTAGGGGAAAACTAAGTTTAATTAATTTGACACGTTGTTAATCTTTTTTTGTGTTTTCTGTTGTGAAAATTGATTACATTATTTTGTGGGTGATGTAACCTTCCAACATACGCAGTTGACTTACTCAAGTGGCCTACAAATTACATCTCATCCTAACCATAGGGAAAGTTTTAATTTAATCTAGTTCAGTCGGAGGGCAATAAATCCAATAGTGAATAAAGCTATCCCTTATTGCTCACTGAATGGTTTATTCACTCGAAGCAAATACGTTTTTTAAATTTAATTAGATATTGAAATTTTTATGGATCTAATTAATCTCTATCTAATTCATCTATCGAATAACTATATGCTTCTTTTTGTTGTTCATTGAATTGATTATTAGTAGTACTACTTGTTCGGTAGACGGTGTACAAGGACATGGTTGGTATTTTTATAAATTAAGGGCTTAGAGTGGTAAGAGTACAAGGGAAGAGACAGAGAGTAAGTCTGTTTGTTTATTTGGATTCACACATGCCATGCCATGCCAGGGGAGAAACCAATTCCAATTGTACTTCTCCTCTTGGTCAAACACCATCGCCACAATACTATCCCTCTTTAAGGTAAGTATGTTGGTGCGAAAGCATAGAAAGAACAATTATATTACGTCATCAGCATTTATATACTATGTTGTGAGTTAGTCTACCCTGATCAAAAAAGTTAAGATCTTATTATGTCATCAGCAATTTATCATACTATATTATGAGTTAGTCTACCCTGATAAAAAAAAAGTTAAGATCTGATCCAATTGGTTGCAATCTATCCGATGCAAAATTCAATCCCACAATCGACTAACTCAATTCAGTGCTCAACCCCTCAGTTAGTTCGGCTCAACACCTAACTTAGTCCCACACTCAAGCTCCACACTCGAGCCCCCTACCTAGCTCGGTGGTCGAGCTCCGACTCAGCTCCCTAATCAACCACCTCTATGGCTGATTCGACACCTAACTGACCCTGCAACACACTCGATCAGGCGACCGCCCAAGATCTCCGCCTAGCTCCATGTTTGAGCTTCGAGCTTTGGACTCAGTGCCCGACTCCGCAATCCACCTAGCTCCGTGTCCGAGCTTCAAGCTCCGGACTCAATGCCCAACTAATTCGAATGACTCCATATAGCAACCCCGCTTCTTGTGGGCAGAGGTACGTGGACAAAGATACCCTATTCTCCATCTCCTACATTTCTTCTTCTCCATCCTTCATTGGAGAGTTGACTTTAGAGTCAGAGCGGTTGACCTAGGGCACTCACAATTGAGCTCGATCTTCGTTCAATTTAAGTCCTACAATCGATTAAATTCAATTAATGCAAGATTAGCCATTAAATCACAGAAATTATAATCAACCATCCAATTATGCAACATATCACAAATATAATCAAATCGATTCATTAGGCAATTTATTTCCATGCAAGAACTCAAAAATGAATTAATAAAGTTCATACAAACCCTAACTCATCAGGCACCCCTTAGCCTCCATTCTCACCCTCCTTCTCTTTGTAGATTGATAGGAGCATCATCGTCTCTCATCAACTTATGGGCCCTGCATGACTCCGTCAACATAAAAGTCTGATGTTCAGTGGCTCATTTGGAGGTGATCTCAAGCACGAACATAATTGCGGTCGTTTGTGGGAACACTGAGTTAAGAACCTGAACTGAGACATTCTGATGGAAGACCCTGGAAGATCAGCTATCATCACCATGACTCACGACAAATTCAGCAAAATTGTGGCCATTGTCGTCCAAGCAGCTTTACAAAACTAGCCTGGAGCTCTTGCGCCACCCTCAAGGACACCACACGTGTCGGCCGCAGTGTCTCAGATCTCTACTCGAAGGCAGTACCCACCGGTGGAGGTACCACAAGCTTGCACTACGACACCCATCCGGAGAGCAGAAGGATACGATGTGTCAATGGAGTCTACGGTTGGCGGAATGCCTCTTAGAGATCCGGCTATGGGACCTTGATTGGGAGAGACAAGTGAACTAGAGGGCACGCCTTTCGTTTGGCATGTCCTGGAAGAGGAACTGCTTTATCATTTCTAAACCCCCCAGCTTGCCGACTACACAGGAGCTACTGACCCAAATAAACCATATCAGAAAATTTGAGAACGCGTCCTTATTACATCAATATACCGACATCATCAAGTGCTATTTTTTCCTTACCACGCTAGTCGGCTCAGCTCAACGGTGGTTTAGTTAACTCCCTGCTGCTTCCATTCGGACCTTCACGAACTTCAAGTCCTCTTTCTTGTAACACTTTATCACCAGTAGGGCGTCCCGTAAGAGTCCCATGGATCTATTTGTCATTAAACAGAAGCCTCAGGAAAGCACTGGCATGACTCCATTTTATCTAGTCTCTGGGGGAGAAACTATTGTCCCTGTTGAAGTAAGAGTTGAGTCTGATTGTAGAAGCCTTTATGATCATGATAATGGCGATAAGTGACTCATGGAGCTCGACTTGGTCAGGGAGACCCAGGATAAAGCGACTACCCGCCTGGAGGCATACCGATAGAGGATGTGTCATACTTACAATAGGAGAGTCATCCCCCAAACCTTCCAAGTCAATGTAACACTTATTCCCATGGATCTATTTGAAAAGTCAGGAAAGCAATGCCAATCCCTGTTGAAGTAAGAGGATGTAGGTAATTGTATGGATAATGGCCACCTTGAGGGAGCGACTACCCGCCTGGAGGCATCTTACCTAGTCATCCCCCAAACCTTCCAAGTCAATGACCTTATTTGGAGAAAAGTGAAGCCAATCGTAAGTGGAGCCACCTTGGGGAGGTTCTTACCTAGTTATTCAAAAGACAAGCTCGAGTGCTTACTACCTAGTAGATCCCGAAGGCAAAAGACTAACTCGGCCTTAAAATGCTGCTCAACTAAGGCTGTATCGAGTTTAATATGTCAACAGCCAGCCCGTAGAACTCTGAGTGTGCTAGATCGGCCCCCTATGTATACTCTATCGTAGTCCTTTGTTTACATCAATAAACATTTTCTCCTTTCAGACCACCTATCTTCTCGAGCTATTTATTCTCTTAGTCTCGAACTGGCGACGTCAAATTTTCTTTTTCAGAGTCCAACTTCTTCTGACTCAGACATAATCGAGGATCGAGCTCTTTATTCCCCTGGTCTCAGACCAGCAATGTTAATCAGCAATTGTCCTTTTTAGGGTTCAACCTCTCCTGACTCGGGCACAGACGAGGATTGAGTTATTTATTCCCCTAGTCTCGGACCTATGGCGTCCATCAGCAATTATCCTTTTCAAGGTGGGTCTAATCTCTCTCGACTCAGACATAGTCGAGGATCGAGCTCTTTATTCCCCTAATCTCGGACTAGCGGCGTCTATCAGTAATTATCCTTTTCAAAGTCCAACCTCTCCCGACTCGAAAATAGTCGAGGATCGAGCTCTTTATTCCCCTTGTCTCAAACCAGCAACGTCCATCAGCAATTGCCCTTTTTAGGGTTCAACCTCTCCCAACTTGGATATAGTCAAGGATCGAGCTCTTTATTCTCTTGGTCTCGGATTAGCGGCGTCCATCAGCAATTGCCCTTTTCAGGATCTAATCTCTTCCAACTTGGATATAGTCGAGGATTAAGCTCTTTATATTCCCCTGGTCTTGGACCAGCAGTGTCCATCAACAATTGTCCTTTGCAAGGTCCAACCTCTCCCAATTCGAATATAGTTGACGATCAAGCTCTTTATTCCCCTAGTCTTGAACTAGCGGCGCCCATCGGCATTGTCCTTTTCAAGTCCAATCTCTCTCGACTCGGATATAGTTGAGGTTTGAGCTCTTTATTTCCTTGGTCTCGGATCAACTTTTTATGGTCCAACCTCTCCCTACTTGGATATAGTCGATGATCGAGCTCTTTATCCCCCCTGGTCTCAAACTGGCAGTGTCCATCAATAATTGCCCTTCTCAAGGCCCGAGTTCTCCTGACTCATGCCGAGTAGTCCCCCGACTATCGCACCACTTGAGGTTCCTTCTTCTCGACTTGAGCCTAACTAGGGATTAGGCATATCCATTTTTGCTAAGTTTGGGTGTACCCATTTTTGCTAAGTTTGGAAATAATTATGGTTAACAAAAAGACAAGAAGATATTTCATTAAGGGGAGAGATCTCGGAGGAGCATTACAAAATTACTTTCAAAAGAAAATACATTACGATCAGTCTCCTCTCCTCTCCAACTCAGGCAGCCCGGCCCACACTTGGCCTATATCTAACAAATCCAAGAAGGTACCAGGAGGGAGTAGCCTAGCCTTGTGCACCTACCTCAGGTGTTGGAATCGTCCCGGTGCAATCCGTGTGTTTATACGTTTTACAAACGTGCGCAGCGAAAGAAAATAAATAATTACACCTAATTATTAATAAAACACACACAACACATGTAGGAAATAATAATGTACAAGGTAAGACTGAAAATTAATATTTTCATAATAATAAACTATTTTACACGTACGTCTCGTAAGACATTGAGCGGGGTTGAGCACTTTGTCAAAGTTCTGCCTCTACTAGTGATCCATACCAAGCTCTCATCTGGACGGCTTCCGAAGTCATGAGTCATGTCATCATCTTCGGTACTACTGATGATCGATAATGATCAATTTGAGAGAAAATCTCATTCCGAAAAACACGCAACAATGTTTATCACGATCATTTTCCAGGGCTTTCTAATTATCACTGACAATCATATTCCCGGTGTAGTTATTGGTGGTCAACCTTTGACTGCTGATTTAAGGTAAATTGTCGGAACCTTTCCGACATTGATGGAACGTTCTCCGGAAGCTTCACAAGCTCTCGAAAATTTGACAGATGATAGTCAGACGATTGAGGTTGATTGGCCACGATTGGATAACTCTTCACAAGAGTTATCAATGACTTTTCTTCTCTGACAATGGTTGTCTTAGATGAACACTTCACCGACCAACGGCATCCCTTCACAAGAGCTCCGGTGGCTGGACAACAATTCTTCCTCCCTTGTTTCTCAAGATTCTCTCTCGTTATTATCGAAGAGCTGCGACCCCTACGCCATCGGAGGGGTGGCACTCAGATTTTTTTGACTACTCCTCGCTCTCACAGACAAAAGGAATAGGATGGCGGGTGGCAGTGGCAGCCACTATACTCGGGCGAAAGGGGGTGCTTGACGACACGATCGGAAAGCTAAGGGATGCTACACTCTCGCCCTTGGCCAGCAATGCGGGTCACACCGATGAATGGCGGACAGTGCTCAATTACCCTTGTTGTTTCAGCCAGTGACACTCCATCATAGAGAAGAAGAACACCAATCAGCTGAGTCTCAGATTTCTCCTTCTCCTCCGGCGAACGGCGATCAGAGGAGATCGGTGTTGAGGGTTAGTGGTGCTCACGATTCTCTTTGACAGACGACAAACAGAGGACAGTGAACTAAGGCGCGCAACGATCGACAAGGACAAGGCAAGCGCGCGATCGCTGTCGACAAGCGGCGATCGCTCTAGGGTTTTTGGTCGCTCTCTTTAAAGGAGATCCGATCCTTCTCGCGGCATCGTTACTCAGGCTTCTCCTCCCCATAGTCGACGATGCTCACACAGACGAGGAAGTGGCAGACGGCGCCGCACCCTTGGGGAGAAGATGAAGCAGGGCAAAAATCGCGATTCTAGTTAATTGAGAAGGTACAGTGTCGGTTTAGAGTTTAATCAACGAGAGTGGAAAAAAATCGAATGACGCACGCGAGCTAAATTGGACAAAAATGGTTTATACCAAATCAGGTTTACTGTAGCGAACAGGTTCGATTACTGTAGCAAATCGGGTTTAAAATAAAATTGCTTTGTTCACTAACCAAACGACCTTGATTTAACCTAAACCTGTTCTGTTTATTTCGTCTTCACAAGACAAAGCCCATCATCACTTTCATTTTGTCAAAATGTCTTCCATCATGAACCAAACTAAGTTGGTTGAATTTGATTTAAAATTAAATTATTTAGTTCAACAACCAAATGACCTTCGATTTGAACGAAATTAATTTCGTTCATTTCGTCTTTATAAGATGAATTTCATCATTTTATTTTTTTTGTCTGATCTAATCAGACTTTATTTCTCTCATTCTAAGAATTTAATTCTCAAACTTATTTTAAGTCCTTCAGAGAACTTATAATGTGTGTGACCCCAATAGGTTCTCAGTTATGTTGGTCGTCCGTAATTAACCATTAATTATGGAACGATCATGAGTGACATCTAGTAGTGCATCATGACCCCAACTAACCAAAAAATCAACAATTGATTCCAGAACATTTCTAAACCTTTCAGCATCTCTAATGTAACATACCTCACTCCTATCACCGTCTTATACCCACTTGGTTCAAGACATGGTCTACGTGTATTAGTCCCCACTCGAGCTGACTACGTCACACTTAGCCCAAACTAGCTTTCTTATCTTATGGATTCATGTTACTTATACATGTGTCCAAGAGTACCATACTCTTGACATGTAATGCTTTGGCCAATGACTTTCAGTAACAATCCTAACAAGCAGTCACAAGGTATACATCTCTTTTTTCAATTAGCGGCGAATCCTCTGTGGGCTATTCAAACACCTTTGGGAACTTTGACTTATACCCAATCATCCCGAGTCCACATCTCCTCAGAGATGTTTGCTTAAGATGTCAAAGTATAAACCTCCATGACCAAGGTGACTTGAATACCGTAAATCAAAGTAAATTCGCACTTAAGTTATACTAAAATCTTCATTGACATATATAGAACCATATGAAGTCTCAAGGTATGTCACTCCAATGAATAGTTACCTTTAGCTCGTATCCACGTTTTACTCTCAACATCCAATGTCTCCAGCCAGAGAGATCCGCTGCTTGGCTAACCAACGAGTTTAAAATATGCTAATCTCAACAGAATCGATGACGTCCGTATTCATCAATTTCTCGACTAGGGATAATTTCAATATATTCATAATTACATATGTAGAGATACTCACTAGTTGTAATACAATCACAAATTCTCTCATGCTATGAATCATATTGCGGACATTCAGTATTTGAGTTCAAGATCCAATCAAGCACATAGAAAATGTGCACTCAAATAGTAAATTACTATTTATCTAATAAATAATATAACTATAAAGTGATTGCCTTAGGACACCTCTTAAATATAATAGACTCTCACTTGGCTTAAGGCCAATCGTTATGGCATCCAATACCATGTGCCTTTATGTATTTCTCAAACTTACTTTGTGGTAGAAATTAAAGGATCCGCATGGTTCCTTTTGATGGGAATCTTCTTGATTTGTATTTCTCTTCTACTGATGATCTTTCTAATCTATTGATTTTGCTAAAGCACATGTTCGGATCTATGGTGAGATCTAGGTTCTATAACCTGCACGATTGTTCCATTGTTGTCACATTAAACAGTTAATGTTTCAACAATGGTTGGAACTATTCTAAGTTCAGTAATGAATTTTCTGATTCAAACCACTTTGTTTGTTGCTTTACAAGCTGCAATAGTGTCTTATTTAAAACACTTCTAACTTATTGCATCATAATTTATAATGAATATATACCCAGACTATGACTTTGAGTCATCTTTGTCTTGTCTGGTAGTTCCTCGCAAGTACTTAAGAATTTTCTTGACAGCCGCCCTATGATCCATTCCTGGATCTGACCAGTATCCACTCATGACACTCAGAGCACTGATACATCGGGCCTCATACACATCATAGCATACATGATAGATCCTATTGCTGAAGCATAAGAAATCTTACTCATGTAAATCCTCTCGTCTTTTGTGTGTGGATATGTAGACTTCGAAAGGTGAACCCCATGCTTGATGGGTATATAACCTTTCTTGGATTTAAGTATGCTAACCCGCTTTAGCACCTTGTCTATTTATGTAGACTATGAAAGGGCAAGTAATCTCTTTGATCTATCTCTATAGATATTAATCTCGAGGATATAGGTCACTTCTCTCATGTCTTTCATGGAGAACTTTTGACCAATCCAAATTTGACTAACTGCAGAACAAACATATGTTTCTTATTATTAATATAATTAACATATAATTATAAAAAATATGATCGCACTCCCACTAACCTCTTTATACACAAAGGGTTCATCAGATTTTGTGAGAAATTAAACTCTTTGATTACCTCATCAAAATGGATATTCCACCAAGTTTCAAACTTAGCTTTAATGAAATCCATTTTAGACTTCATGGTTGTTAACCATTTATCCCTTTTTGAACTTTTCAAAACTTCTTCATAATTAGTAGGTTCCTCATCCTCAATGAGTAACACGTCATTCGATTCACTTATGAGAAATCCATATTTCTCTGGAATATTGCATGTGCTACTGGACCTACGAAGAGGTTGTGTCTCAATAAATTCAGCCTATGGCTCATTACTATGAGTAATCAGTTGTAGTTCTTATCTAGGTATCTGATACGGGCTCAGATTGTCGTTGTAAAATGAGCACGTCAACTTAATTTATACCGAATCCCCTAACAAAGTAGTATAAGGTAACTCGAGTCATCTCCCAAACGATTGTAGTCGATGTACGATAATTCTAGATGTTATTGAAATTGGAGATTTGGATTTTCTTTTGTATTGGATGGGGGGGTTGTTATTTTGAGTTCTAAATCTAAAGAACAAAAAGAACATGAAGCATTGTAAATGGAGTTGCGAATATGAAAGTGCTAAAAATAAAATGTATTAACGAGGTAAAGAAGTGCATCAACAAAGTAAATAAATGCATCAATAAGTAAACAAAGGAAAACTAAGAACAATCAACATCCAAAATTGTAAGGAGAATTTAAACAAACATCTAATATGTAGAATTTAATCTAAGCAGATAAATAAATAGTAAAATGACTCTCCCAATGTCCCTAGCCGGAGGTGGATGCGAAGCAGCAAAACTCACGGAAGGATGCGACGACGATGGAACCCCCAACTTCGATGCAAACTCTGTGTGGTTGAAGCGGTATGTGAAATGGTATAAAGGAACAAGGAACCCCCTTGACTCCTTGGTGGAAGGAAGATGGTCAGATTTGAAGATGGAACCCCCGTTCACTTCTTTCCGACGGTGGTGATGGGTGAGGATGACGATGACAGTGAAAGGAAAGTAGCGGCTAGCCCCTAGGTCAGGTCCAAAGGGAAGAATAGTTTTTTTCTTCACAAAAATCAGCTTTTATACCCTCAAAAATTGCTCCGTGACACGGCCGTGTCCCAAGACATGGCCTGGGGTAGGCACCCCCATGGAAAATAGGCACGGCCCAAAGTGAACACGCCTCTGGAAAAGAGGCACGGTCGTGCCTCTTAGGCACAACCCAGAATAGGAGGTTTTCTATAAGTGAGGCACGGCCGTGCCTTTTAGAATAGCCTAAAGGCCGAATTCTTCTGAACTCCTTGAAGAAACGTTGTAGATCTTGAAGTTATCTTCATAGGTGGCACGGCCTATGGTTCTATCAGAGCTAAAAGTTATGCCCATTTTAGTTTTGGTCTGCAGAACTGTCTAGAGGAGGCACGATCGTGTTTAGACCCTGGAAAAGTAAGGCATGACCTTGAC
>NC_133881.1:7781176-7834028 GCF_044706935.1 Curcuma longa
TAGACTTCGAAAGGTGAACCCCATGCTTGATGGGTATATAACCTTTCTTGGATTTAAGTATGCTAACCCGCTTTAAGCCTCTGTCTATTGTGACTATGAAAGGGCAAGTAATCTCTTCGATCTATCTCTATAGATATTAATCTCGAGGATATAGGTCACTTCTCTCATGTCTTTCATGGAGAACTTTTGACCAATCCAAATTTGACTAACTGCAGAACAAACATATGTTTCTTATTATTAATATAATCAACATATAATTATAAAAATATGATCGCACTCCCACTAACCTCTTTATACACAAAGGGTTCATCATATTTTGTGAGAAATTAAACTCTTTGATTACCTCATCAAAATGGATATTCCACCAAGTTTCAAACTTAGCTTTAATGAAATCCATTTTAGACTTCATGGTTGTTAACCATTTATCCCTTTTTGAACTTTTCAAAACTTCTTCATAATTAGTAGGTTCCTCATCCTCAATGAGTAACACGTCATTCGATTCACTTATGAGAAATCCATATTTCTCTGGAATATTGCATGTGCTACTGGACCTACGAAGAGGTTGTGTCTCAATAAATTCAGCCTATGGCTCATTACTATGAGTAATCAGTTGTAGTTCTTATCTAGGTATCTGATACGGGCTCAGATTGTCGTTGTAAAATGAGCACGTCAACTTAATTTATACCGAATCCCCTAACTAAGTAGTATAAGGTAACTCGAGTCATCTCCCAAACGATTGTAGTCGATGTACGATAATTCTAGATGTTATTAAAATTGGAGATTTGGATTTTCTTTTGTATTGGATGGGGGGGTTGTTATTTTGAGTTCTAAATCTAAAGAACAAAAAGAACATGAAGCATTGTAAATGGAGTTGCGAATATGAAAGTGCTAAAAATAAAATGTATTAACGAGGTAAAGAAGTGCATCAACAAAGTAAATAAATGCATCAATAAGTAAACAAAGGAAAACTAAGAACAATCAACATCCAAAATTGTAAGGAGAATTTAAACAAACATCTAATATGTAGAATTTAATCTAAGCTGATAAATAAATAGTAAAATGACTCTCCCAATGTCCCTAGCCGGAGGTGGATGCGAAGCAGCAAAACTCCACGGAAGGATGCGACGACGATGGAACCCCCAACTTCGATGCAAACTCTGTGTGGTTGAAGCGGTATGTGAAATGGTATAAAGGAACAAGGAACCCCCTTGACTCCTTGGTGGAAGGAAGATGGTCAGATTTGAAGATGGAACCCCCGTTCACTTCTTTCCGACGGTGGTGATGGGTGAGGATGACGATGACGGTGAAAGGAAAGTAGCGGCTAGCCCCTAGGTCAGGTCCAAAGGGAAGAATAGTTTTTTTCTTCACAAAAATCAGCTTTTATACCCTCAAAAATTGCTCCGTGACACGGCCGTGTCCCAAGACATGGCCTGGGGTAGGCACCCCCATGGAAAATAGGCACGGCCCAGAGTGAACACGCCTCTGGAAAAGAGGCACGGTCGTGCCTCTTAGGCACAACCCAGAATAGGAGGTTTTCTATAAGTGAGGCACGACCGTGCCTTTTAGAATAGCTTAAAGGCCGAATTCTTCTGAACTCCTTGAAGAAACGTTGTAGATCTTGAAGTTATCTTCATAGGTGGCACGGCCTATGGTTCTATCAGAGCTAAAAGTTATGCCCATTTTAGTTTTGGTCTGCAGAACTGTCTAGAGGAGGCACGATCGTGTTTAGACCCTGGAAAAGTAAGGCATGACCTTGACAATATAGGGCACGGCCATGCCTCATGAGGCACAGCCTGGAGAAGTCACTTTTCTATAAAATAGGCATGGCCGTGCCTATTAGACATGGCCTAGAGAGGGTACCCTTCTGTAAGATAGACACGGCCCGGATTAGGAAGTATTCTGTGGATATGATATTTTCGTGCCTTTTATCACAGTATAGAGAAGTAATCCATTGGTGCACCCTAAAGAAAAGTTGTAGATCTTGAAGTTATCTTTATTTTGATATATGATACGCCCTGTGATTCCATCTGAGATAAAAGTTATGGCTGTTTTATTTTTGGTCTACAGAGTAGTTCAGTTGAGGCATGGCCATGTCTTGATCCCTGGGAAGATGAGGCACGATCGTGCCTTATGAGTCACGGCCTGGGCAAGGTGAGGCACGACCATGCCTTGTGAGGTACGGCCTAGAGAGGTGGGGCACGACCCTGGTAACCTCTAAAACACTCCAAATGACCTTTAGACACTTCCAAATGCGCTCCAACTTCATGACTCTTTGAGTATCCTACAAAAACACATAAAAAATATTAAATTCAACTCCATATCTGTAGGATTGAGCAATATAATCTAAAATGAGTTTCTACTCGTAAAATGTATTAATACGCAATAATTACACAACGAGAGGAGCAAAAACATCAAGTATTAGAGCCAAAATGAACTATAAAAATGAGTGTTGTCAATTCCCCCACATTTATTCTTGCACGTCTCGGACAAGGAAAGAAAACAAACATCTCCCTAGGTAACTCATATCAATGTTTCAAAGAAAGTAAAAGGTAGTTACTTAGGCTTATCAAGTTTTCATAGATCAAGGCATAAAGAGACCTAATTCATACACAAGTCAACAAGCATGGTGATTTAAAACACATGATTAAACTAAAATTTGATGTAATCCTCACAAGGTATATGATGGTGGTGCTCTCACTCTCAATAGCATGTAAGTAAATGGAGTTTCCACTCAATGCAACTCATGATGTTTCACTACCATATGCTTGCATGTCTCCTACTCTCCATCACTATAAACATAAGTCTCCATGATTCCAAAGGTTTATCATATCCATGAAGAACAACTCATGCACGTCAATCACAATGAAGCACAAGGAAATAAGATATATAAAGAGATGGTATGAATGTGGAAGAAAGAAGACAAAACAATGAACTGTTATGATGTTAAACATGTCCATTAATAGTGCATTAATAGTGCTTACAAGAAATCCACTTCCTTCTCCTTAAAAGAAAAATAACTCTCTTCCTCCCTTTCCTTGGATACGCATCCACACTACTAAACATCATCATCACACTCACACTCTACTTCTAGAAAAAATTGCACATCATTTCAATGATTTTATTTATTTATTTATTTCAACAAAATTTCTTTTCAATGATTTTTTTTCTTCTTTTTTTTCAAGATTATGTTTTTTTTGCCAATCTAAAGAGAATAAAATCTATCTACAAATCATGATATGATGTACTATCCATATAAGTCTCTCAACAACACCAATCAATTGTTTCTAAATAAAAATATGGCTTCAAAGACAATAAAGCATGGTTCAACCATGGTGATTAAGCACGGCTCACTCATGCTATCAATTATATCTAGCCTCCATTTTTTTTCAAAACCACTTCTCCTCATTTTTTTTTCAACATCTCCTCCCCCACACTTAAAATTTGAACTACATCTTCTCCCCCACACTTAAAATTTGACCGTCTTAGGTAACAAATTCAATAAGATAATAGTAAATTATTTCAGTTGAGGTATACCAAAGAAGATCACAAATAGTAAGGGAAAAAGAAATGCAACTATTAGTGAGGTAAAAGAAGAAGACATTTACACAAAAAGAAGTACTAGAGTTACAAAAATGTAGAGTTTCAAAAGTGTAGACAAGATAGTCATCATCATCATCATGTAGCTCATGATATTATGGCCTTGTAAAGAAGCATAGCAAGTTCAGAGTTCCACAACATGAGTGCATATCACACCACAAGGAAAAAAAAGGCTAAGTCCTCACTAGGTGTATAAAGTCATCAAGTAAAGCCAATCAATTAGAATCCATCACCACGCTAATGACCATATGCATGGAAAGTGTCTAAGCATGCCATAGAACTCAAAGCATGATAATCAAACTTAACTAACTTCCGCATACCTTAAAGAATGGTATGAACACTCAAGGAAATGAAACCTAAACTCCAAACACTATGTGTAAATGAAAATACTATGTATCTTATTCACAAAAACATGTATGTAAGCAAAACAAAACACATAAAGTAGAAAACTAAAAAGAAGAAATAAACTCCCCTCAAGTTGGGTAGATGGGGTTATTGAGCTTTTCTTGTTCCAACACCGTCTGCATAACTCCATCATGAAATTCCTTCAGACGGTCCATTCACTTTGAAGGTCCTCCCATTCATTGTGTCCTGCAACTCAATCACTCCATGGGGAAAAATATGAAGAGTATAGAAAGGACCTTTCCATCTTGATCTCAATATACCTGAAAACCATTAGAGTCTAGAGTTATATAACCAAACCTTGTCACCTACTTGACATTTCTTCCGTAGTGTATGCTTAACATGATATGCTTTGGTCTTCTCTTTATAAGTCCATGAGTTATCGTAGGCTTCAAGTCTTAGTTTCTCCAATTCTTGGATCTTTAATTTCCTCTCAACTCCAGCTAGATCCATATCCAAGTTAAAACACTTGAATGCCCAAAATTCTTTGATACAAAACCTATAATGCTTGAGTGGTTGCCTTACTGACTTTTTGTCCTCTTCCAAGAAGATTTTATACATGCAAATGGAGGGGTTGAGGCTAGGAATATCTGCCATGGTAATATCTGTAATGGTTCATTCTATGCCTTTCTGGTACTACCTTAGAAGATTTAACAATTTTTCCTCTTGATCTTCCTCCAAGTTCTCAGCAATGAAGAATGGCTCTTTCCCCAAGTAGACATACTTCAAGCGATCTGGTGGGGATTTTAATTCAAGCTTTGGAGGTTGAAAAAGGGATGGAAGTAATTTTTCAGGACCTTCTTCCAATATAGAGATCCCTACACAAGCATTAACAACATCATCAGTGACACAAGAAGAATCATCATCTATTACCTTAGAGTTGGTATCTATCTCAATCAAGGAGGCATCTGTATCACATTCTAACTCATCAAGCTTATGAAGTCCTTCTTTCTGGTGGAATGACACTGGCTCTGCCTCTGGCTCTAATGCTGGCATTAGCTCTGAAGGATTTGATTCTCTTTGTGGTTCATGCTTGATGTGGGTGTTTTGTTGGGATTTATTTATATACTTTTATTCCCTTATTTATTGTGTCACTCACACCCATCAAAATTAATTATTTATTTATTTATCAAACCCCTATTTATCACTAAAGTAATATAGAGAGGTCTGGGTCATCTCTCTTGGACTCAATGATAGGAAGTTATTTTAGACAACATTTGGTGTGGGGTTCTTATTTCAACTTTATTCCTAAAATTGACAAATAAAGATCAAATTAATTCTACAATTAATAAAAGAATCCTAAATCTACATTATTTACAAATTAAACCTAATCATGCATCCTATTTACACATTATACACACAACAAACCTTTTTACAATTTAAAAATCATTCAAATAATACATACAACATGGATTTCAATTCGTACAGCATAAGCACACATACATGATAAATTCTACAACATGCATCATACAACAACATACGTACAACAAACATACAACCTACCTTTACAATATCATAGATACAACATGAATAATACAGCTTCTACAATCCTAAAAATTATCAACATATTAAACACATCTTATTCAAGAATCAAATCATCTCAATCAAGTTATCGGGGGCTAAACAACAACACAACAACACCACCAACAACCTTACTCAAACAACAACAACATCCATGTACACATGAATCAACATATAAACAAGCCTACAACCGTTTTCAACATCACACATGCTTCTTGACATTACTTACAACCAAACATTCCATGTTCCAATTCATGATACAACTCTAATTCATTGCATTCCATAGCTCAATGGACAACAAGAGACAAGATGAACTTCTGATACAACAATTCTACACAATACTAAGCAATTGATACAATGGATACATGCTATCTCTAAACCAACACCACATCACCATTCAAACACAAACACCTATCTACAACATCCCACATTTTGCAACCACAATTTTGTCAAACATGAAACATTGTAAACCTCATGTTCCAACAATCCTCATGTTATCAAAACCGAACCAAACAGCCCTTTAGCACTCACATGATCATTCTATGACAATAAGTTCAACCAAACAACATATTCATACAACCAAACCAACCAAAATCCATGTGAAACAAATCTGAACAGCACCAATTCAAACTTTTGATATGCATCTCATGCAATTCCAACCGAAGTACATAGCAAGAACAAGTATAATTTGGGGACTTCATTAATGCAATCTGTTACAAACAGACAATCAAACCAAAACCAATTAGAAGTTAGATTAGAGATTAGGGTTAAAGTTAAGATTAAAATTTGAGTTAGATTAAAAATTAGGATTAGGAGTAAGTAATTCAAGGGGGGTTTTGATGAACAGAAACACAAATAACGAAAAGAACATAAACTAACTATCAATAGAGGAGAAACACTTCAGTAGAAATCAAGCTAGGGTTTAAGTGGGGATTCCCTGATTCATCACAGAGTGGAGCCAAACAACCAGATGAAGCCTTGCGCCGATGGAAATGGATTCACCGGGGTGGTTATCGGGAGATGTGGCCGGAGAAGATGAGATCAGAATCATTCAACCGTATTTCTGATCCCTGCTGAAATCACAGACAAAGCTCAGAAGAAATCGAATACAAGAAACCTTATCTATCTCTTTCGATGACGGCGGAGGATGAAGCGGTGGCCGACGGTGCTCTACTGAAATCACAAACAGAGACTGGTGAGGATTCCCCGCTGAAATCACAGACAGGGTCCATCTACCGTCGGAACTTCTGTGGATGCGGAGGAGAAGGCTGTCGTCGGTCGTCCGCAGCTGGAGAACCCTCACAACAACGGAGAACAAAGCGTCAGGGAAGAACGGAGGGTCAGCGATGAAGAGCCCTTCGGGATGCCGGCCCATTCAGCTTTGAGCAGGGAATCTGGGGAAGAAGATGCGACGGAGGAGGAATGGAGGAGGCTCGCCGACGACGAAAACAGAGGAAGAACGGGGTAAACAGGGGGAAAAATCGTGATGAGGAGGAAGGAACAGTGGCCCTAGCTCGCGAGCCTCCCTTTGCGCCTGTGAACCGGAGAAGCTTTTATCCCATTGCGTGAATCGGTGAGAAATGATGAACCGGCGCCGCTTGAACCAATTTTATTGAACCGAGTTTATTAAATGGGCTTGAATCTGATTTGGGCTAGCTTCATACTGATTTGGGCCGGTTGGAGTTGACTGAATCAATTGAGGTTTTGGGCTGAACCATTGATTAAACTGATTGAGTCAATTTAAATTTCAATTCGATCCCGACTCGAACCCACAATTGATTTTCTACAAAAATTAAATGTACAAATTAATATCCATAAATTTCTATAATTTAATGAAAATTACAATAAAGACCAAAAAATCATCCAAGATAAATATCAGCCCAAATATCCAATTTATTAACAAGAAATATGATCAAATTGGTCCAAAATAACTCTAATTAAACAGGTAAAAATCCCATGTCCTGATCAGAAACTGAGATAGGTGTTTGAAATCTAGGGTTTGAAATAGTTTTACCACGTCGAAATACAATAATGCTCTCATCCTCTATGGGATTCAGAAATGACTGAGATGGTGGCGATGGTGGCTGATTGGACCCCTGAGATTGAAGCTGACTGATAATAGTAGTCATGTGACTCATCTATCTTTCAAAATTTTGAATAGCAGTGTCATTCCTAAAAAGTTATTGAAATTATTGTTGTGAGCTTTGTTGCAGTCTCTCCTCAAGCTTTTGTAGTTGTTGAATGAGCCCACTTGAACTCCCATAACTGCCTTGATTTGCAGTAGCTTTTGTTGAGTTTGAACTGAAGAAGTAGGCTATTGGAAATTTTGTGAAGGCTGAGAAATTTGGAAATGATATTGTTAGAACTGATTTGATGGCTGAAATTTTTGATTGTGATGCTGAAAATTTCCTTGAAAACTTGATGTAGGTTGTTGAAAATTATTGTAGTTTTGTTGGAATTGCTGTGATGGTTGATAAGGGTGCTTAAAATTCTGATCTTGATGCTATAATTGTTAATTAACTTGCTGAAAACCTTGATAAGGTTGTTAGAATTGATATTGAGACTGTCCACTTTGCAATTGTTGTTGAAAATGCTGATAAGGCTCCTGTAAATAAAAATTTTACTGTTGAAATTGTTGAGAAAGTGGTTCTTGATAAAATGAATTTCCATACATTTTATAAACGAACAATGATCAAAGCAACAATAAAGAAAAATGAGTATATGCACAAGCTCAAATCAAACAATCTCTGGATTAAATTCAAGTAATGGTTCCTAAGATGTTCGTGTC
Source organism: Curcuma longa (assembly GCF_044706935.1). NCBI lineage: Eukaryota > Viridiplantae > Streptophyta > Magnoliopsida > Zingiberales > Zingiberaceae > Curcuma > Curcuma longa. The sequence goes on from NC_133881.1 coordinate 7,789,485, forward strand.
ATGCACTCCTATCTCACCTGGAATTAAGTAAACAAGACACAACAAGGTATAGAAACAGTGCACAACAATCTCAATTATAACAAGGAACAGAGGTACCAAATAATTTTTTTTTTAATTTTTGTGACCACCATAGCAATGAAAGATAATGAAAATGAGATTGAAAAATAAAAAGTAAATTTTTTTGCAAAAATGAAAAAGCAGCCAAAATGAAAAAATTTGATCAAAATTGGGCTTATTTCACGGCCAAAGGCGGTGAGTATTGTTCCCTAGCAAGCAAAGTTCAAATCAAACAATGAAAACAAGCTAGAACTACCTAAACACCACTACCAATCCCCGACAATGGCGCCAAAAATTGATGCATGCTCAGATTGTCATTATAAAATGAGCATGTCAACTTAATTTATACCGAATCCCCTAACTAAGTAATATAGGGTAACTTGAGTCATCTCCCAAATGATTGTAGTTGATGTATGGTAATTCTAGATGTTATTGAAATTGTGGATTTGGATTTTCTTTTGTATTGGATGGGGGGTTGTTGTTTTGAGTTTTAAATCCAAAGAACAAAAAGAACATGAAGCATTGTAAATGGAGTTGCGAATATGAAAGTGCTGAAAATAAAATGTATTAACGAAGTAAGGAAGTGCATCAACAAGTAAACAAAGGAAAACTAAGAACAATCAACATCCAAAACTGTAAGGAAAATTTAAACAAACATCTAATGTGTAGAATTTAATCTAAGCTGATAAATAAATAGTAAAATGACTCTCCCAATGTCCCTGGCCAGAGGTGGATGCGAACGGCAAAACTCCATGGAAGGATGTGGCGACGATGGAACCCCCAACTCCGATGCAAACTCCGTGTGGTTGAAGCGGTAGGTGAAATGGTATAAAGGAACAAGGAACCCCCTTGACTCCTTGGTGGAATGAAGATGGTTGGATTTGAAGACAGAACCCCCATTGACTTCTTTCCGACAGTGGTGATGGGTGAGGATGATGATGATGGTGAAAGGAAAGTGGCGGCTAGCCCCTAAGTCAGGTCCAAAGGGAAGAATAGTTTTTTTCTTCACAAAAATCAGCTTTTATACCCTCAAAAACTGTTCCGCGACATGGCCATGTCCCAAGGCACAGCCTGGGGTAGGCACCCCCCTGGAAAATAGGCACGGTCATGCCTCTTAGGCATAGCCTATAGTGAACATGCCTCTGGAAAAGAGGCACGACCGTGCCTCTTAGTCACGACCCAGAATAGGAGGTTTTCTACAAATGAGGCATGGTTGTACCTTTTAGCATGTCCTAGAGGCCGAATTCTTTCAAACTTTCTGAAGAAAAGTTGTAGAGTTTGAAGTTATCTTCATTTTGATAGGTGGAACAGCCTGTGATTCCATTGGAGCTAAAAGTTATGCCCGTTTTAGTTTTAGTCTGTAGAACTATCTAGAGGAGGCACGGCCATGTTTAGACCCTGGAAAAGTGAGGCACGACCTTGACAATATGGGGCATGGCCATGCCTCATGAGGCACGGCCTAGAGAAGTCACTATTCTATAAAATAGGCATGGTCATGTCTATTAGACATAACCTAGAGAGGGTACCCTTCTTTAAGATAGACACGGCCTAAATTGGGAAGTATTCTATGAAAGTGGCATTTCCATACCTTTTAGAATGACTTAGAGAAGGAATCCATTGGTGAACTCTGAAGCAAAGTTGTAGATATTGAAGTTATATTCATTTTGATAGGATGCCTCGTGGTTCCATCTGAGATAAAAGTTATGGTTGTTTTACTTTTGGTCTGCAGAGTAGTCCAGTTGAGGTATGACCATGTCTTGACCCCTGGAAGATGAGGCACGGTCGTGCCTTGTAAGACACAGCCTGGGCAAGGTGAGGCACGTCCATGCCGTATGAGGCACGGCCTGGAGAGGTGGGGTACGACCCTGGTAACCTCTAAAACACTCCAAATAACCTCTAGACACTTCCAAATGCGCTCCAACTTCATGCAACTTCATGGCTCTTTGATTATCCTAAAAAAACACATAAAAAAATATTAGATTCAACCCCATATCAGTAGGATTGAGCAATATAATCCAAAATGAGTACCTACTCATAAAATGTATTAATACACAATAATTACACAACGAAAGGAGCAAAAACATCAAGTATTAGAGCCAAAATGAACTATAAAAATGAGTGTTGCCAGTATCTCATTAATGTCTATTTGAGTCTTTTGAACTTCACTAAGCTCAACTCTACTCCTACTGTTTCCTACAAGAGAAACTCTTCTAGGAATACAGTATGCCTTGAAAAATACTTTTGTTCCATGGGAGAATAGAATTGGAAACCCCTCGTTTCCTTCAGGTATCCAATAAATAGACATTTATCAAATTTAGCTTCCAGCTTATCTGACACAGTCCTCTTCATGTAAGTAGAATAACCTCATATCTTCAAGTAAGATAAATGAGGTTTTACTATTTCATGTCTCGTATGGAGTAGTAGAGACTACCTTAGTCGAGACTCTGTTTAACAAGTAAACAGTTGTCTCAAGTGCATTGCTTAAAATGTTCTGGGGAGATTGCATGATTTATCATTAACCTCACTATGTCCAATAAGTTTCAGTTTCACCTCTCAAATACACTTTTATGCATGGGCATATATAACGGAGACCACTGAGACAATTTCACATTGTCTCTAAGATAATCTTGAAACTCTTGACTCAAGTATTCACCACCTCGATCGAATCAAAATATCTTAATACTCTTGTCAAGTTGTTTCTCTATTTTGTTGTTGAATTCCTTGAACTTTTCAAAGTTCTCAGATTTGTATTTCAATAAATAAATATACCAATATCATGAATAATCATTGATTAAGGTAATGAAGTAGTTATAACCTCTTCGTGTTTGAGTTGACAGTGGACCAAACACATCGGTATGTATAAGGCCAAGTAACTCTCCCACTAGTTCACCCTTTCAGGTAAAAAGTAATTCAATCATCTTACCTTTAAAGCATGAGTCATATATATCAAATGAATATAATTTAAATGATTCCAAACTGCCAACCCTTTTGAGTTCGATCATGCGTTTTTTACTTATATGATCAAGATAATAATACTGCGAGTAGGAGGTTAATTGATTATCTTTTCGAGCATGCCTGTTGTTTGTTTTGATTTTGAATATCTCGTTGAAAATATCTAATACGTAAATACTATTACTTAATATTTTGGTCCCATAAAAAATTTCATTCAAAATGAGGTAACAACAATTGTTACTAAAATCAAATCGAACCCTTTCTATTTAAGAAAGAAATAGAAAGGATATTCTTTATTAAAATAAAAATATAGTAATAATTTTTTAACACTAATGTCGAGTCTTTTACTGTTCCTTAAGCCCTATATATTATCATATATAAGAGTCACACTCAGTATCCAATACCCGAGTGGATGAGAAAATAGTATAACATTCATTTACAAAAATACACTAAGTGAATGAGGCATCATATGCCTACTCTCCTTTTACGAACTCTAGATAAAATTTATAATTTCAGATTTTGAGAACGATTCTCAAATTCCTATACCAGTCCAAAATTAGGGTTAATCAACTTATTAGTATCCTAAATTATGCACAATAAAAGACAGCATGCATAATCAATTAAATCTAGAAATACAATAAAGCATATAAAAGAGATGATTTTGTAAGCAATTTACATATATTAATTGATCCTATTTATTTTACGAATTCAAGAGCCCTTACATTGAATTCAAAAGATAGTAGGTATTATCCAAATGGATTGATATCCACTTATATATAAGAACAACCTTAGAAAGGGTCCAACAAGTCATTCTTAGCTACAATGGTAGGTATCATATACCAATTATATATCATGTATACATAACTATCACATTATACTATCAACTACTTGAATGTTCACAGAAATATCAGGTTATCAATACATTAACACGTATACATCAAATGTATAACACTCAATTTCACCTCTATCCACATTGATCTTGGAAAGAGTCCAACAAATCAACACTTCAAGTTAAGGTCAGTCCGCTAATTATGAGATCATATCTCAATGGTTCAAACATATTTAATTTTAGGATGGGCTTGTAAAGAGTCCAATAACCTAAATAAGAACTTAAATTCTAGTTGTAACCATATTAACAAAAGGTGTTAGCTTTAATAAATTTTTAAGAGATTTTTAGTTCTCATCCTCTTTTCATGCAAATAACGGAATAATCTACATGACATGACAATAAATGACATAACATAATTATTGCAACTAATTATGACTATTTTTTGCCCTAGTCATCATAAATCTTATTTAATAAAATATGGTTAAGAATTTGATTTCACAAATCAAAATTTTTAAATTAGATTAGGAAATAATTTTCCATATCTAGTCATATATTTTATTTTTAAAAATATAATTTTTAATTAAAAAATCTAATTAATTAGGAAATAATTTTTTAATTTGAATTCCTAACAAATTAAAAATTCTATTATTAGAAATTCTAAATTAAATTATAATATTTTATTTTAGGAAATAAAATTCTTAATTAAAAAATTTAATTAATTAGGAAATAAGATTGCATATCAACGGAGCCGCTCATTCTTGAATCTAAAGTTGCCCTCCACTTGTTGAGATACCAACTGAGAGTCAGAGTAAAGTTGCACCCGAGCCGCTCCCACCCGCTTGGCTGCCTAAAGACCAGCGAGCACTGCTTCGTATTCAGCTTCGTTGTTGGAGGCTCGGAAGTATAACCATACAGAGAGCCGGATCTCTTTCCCCTGAGGAGAAATTAGGAGGACTCCGACTCTGCTTCCCTGCTTAGTGGAGGATCCGTCCATATAGACTTTCCAATCTTCCTCCTGTTCACACCTGGGCACCTCGGCGAGGAAGTCAGCTAACGCTTGAGCTTTGATGGCAATGCGGTGTTGATATTGAATATTGTATTCGCCAAGCTCTACCATCCATTTGATGAGTCATCCCAAGTCCTCGGGCTGAGTGAGTACCTTTCCCAAGTTACTATTGGTCAGCACGGTGACAGGATAAGCAAAAATAAGCCGAAGTCGTCGAGCCTGTTAGTAGTAGCCTTAGAGCCAATTATGTGATGATTAACTAGAAACTTTTTGTATCATATTCTATTATTAATAAAGGCAAGCTTTTTGATTATTATACTTACTTTGTATTTATGCCAAATAACTATGTATAATAATGTCCTTGGGTAGCTAGTTCTAATCTATATCATATCGATTGTTTGAATCGATAGTGAGATGATATAGAAAACACTACTCTTAATCATTTCTAGTCAAGCATTAATATTCAGGGACGATGTTAATGCACTGAGACTAGCATGTAGGTCAACTGGATGACTTGATCTCATAAGTCATGGATATGTGATATCGAGTTGACACATGGATATATATTAGAGAATGTATACTGAATTGATCCGCCATAAGAAAGTTTCATAGATCGTTATATGAGTGTCATAAACTTTCTCATGTGACTATTGGTATGAATAGTCCTTAGACCTAAAGTCACATAAAGAGTTATATACTTTGGTATCGTCAAACGTCACCCATAACAAGGTGGACTATAAAGACGATCACTGGGTATGTAACAAATTATGTGGAGGGATGTGAGTAATGTAAATGTGATCTATCCCTCTCATTTAACGGGAGTGATATCTTACGGCCTCTTGATAGAGTAGGACCACGAAATGCATGGTCATGCTCAAATGAGTCAATATAAGATATTGAACTCATTTGCTTGAGTGAGTCTATTTGAGAATCAAGAAACATAAAGATTGATAAGAGGATGACACGGTCTATGCCTCATTGATCAATCTAGATATCGAGGATAGAAGGGCATAGTCATACATTGTCATCATCACGGAGACTATGTTGAATCTCGACATTCTTGTCACTTGGGTAGCAATGATGCATTGCTAGATGCCGCTCATTGCTTATGTTTCTAAAATGAATTTTAGAAACATTGCCAACGTTACAAGAACCTATTGGGTCACACACAAATAACACTATATTTGGAGATGGGTTCTTTTTAGTTTGACTAAAAGAACAATTAAGCTCATTGGATGGCTGATAAGTAGCATTTTCACCAAGTAAATTAGGGTTAGATTTGGCTATTTTGATTATATTTCTTATCAATATATTGGATTTTTGGGCTGATATTAATGTTGGATGAATTTTTAGTCTTTATCCTAATTTTTTATTAATTTATAAAAATTTATGGAAATTAATTTGTTTATTTAATTTTGTAGGAAATTAGAATGGAAACAACAATGTTTGGAGGTCCAATTGAAAGAAAAATCAACTCTGACTCAGCTTGGGTTCGACTCAACTTCAATTCAGCTCAACCAGACTTAAATTTGGATTCAAATTGGATTTAGCCCAATACAAATCGCTATTCATAATGGAAAGGAACATTTACCTATTTATATAACGGATCGTATGGTGGGTCACAAATTGGGAGAATTTGCACCTACTCTGTCTTTTACGAGACATGCAAGAAACGATAATAAATCTCGTCGTTAAGTTCATTTCTTATACTTTATATACTTATGTATTTGTATTTAATATACATATATACAATCTAAATATGTTATACAATATAAAATAAATAAATATGTATGCTATACGCAAAAAATGAAAAAAAAAGAAGTGTTTATCATTCATTGATAGGAGATATCATAACCTTATGATAAATAACTCAATTTCGGATAAAGAAATAAGAATTTTAGTTCAAAATATATGTAATATGTCTGTTTTCAAAGGGCGAAGAGTAATTGATCAAATTCGCGGGCGTTCATATGAAGAAACACTTATGATATTGGAACTCATGCCTTATCGAGCATGTTATCCAATTTTAAAACTGGTTTATTCGGCAGCAGCAAATGCTAGTCATAATATGAATTTGAAGGAAACTGATTTATTTATTAGTGAAGCTAAAGTTAATAAGAGTAGTTTTATAAAAAAATTAAGACCTCGAGCTCGAGGACGTAGTTATGGTATAAAAAGTCCCACCTGTCATATAACAATTGTATTAAAAGAAAAATCTAAATTTTTATTAGATAAATCTAAGATTTAGATTCGTTATCTTATTTATAGTCAAATATAATATATGGGTGGAAAAAAATATAATAGAAAAATATGGGACAAAAAATAAATCCACTTGGTTTCAGACTTGGTACAACTCAACATCATCATTCCTTTTGGTTCGAGAAACCAAAAAATTATTCTGTAAGTTTACAAGAAGATGAAAAAATAAGGAATTGTATTAAGAACTATGTACAAAAAAATAGGAAAATATCCTCGGGTTTCGAAGGAATTGCACGGATAGAAATTAAAAAAAGGATCGATTTGATCCAGGTCATAATCTATATTGGATTTCCTAATTTCTTAATAGAGGGCCAAACAGGAAGCATCGAAGAATTACAGGTAAATATACAAAAAAAATTGCATTCTGTGAACCGGAGACTCAATATTGCTATTACAAAAGTGGAAAAACCCTATGGGCAACCTAATATTCTTGCGGAATATATAGCTTTACAATTAAAAAATAGAGTTTCATTCCGAAAGGCAATGAAAAAAGCTATTGAATTAGCTGAACAAACAGATACAAAAGGAATTCAAGTGCAAATTGCAGGGCGGATCAACGGAAAAGAAATTGCACGTGTCGAATGGATCAGAGAGGGGAGAGTTCCCTTACAAACAATTCGCGCTAAAATTGATCATTGTTCCTATACAATTCGAACTATTTATGGAGTATTAGGCATCAAAATTTGGATATTTTGGGAGGAGCAATAATAGACTTTTATTTGTCTTTCCTTTCTATTCAGTGATAGAACAAAAAATCACAAACTTGTTCATTCTTTTTCCATTAAATCAAACAAAAATGAGCAATTCCAATTCTATAAGGTTGAATAAAAATTCGATTGACCATTTGTTAGAATTGCTATGCTTAGTGTGTGACTCGTTAATTTTTCTTTAGAGTTAAGAGTTGGGATTAAAAAAAAAAGACTGACCCCTACTTAAACTTAATAAGTTACTTAAACTTAACTTAATAAGTATAATAAAAAAACTAATAACTAACTTATTGCTTCGTAGTATCAATATCCCAAGAAACAGTCACTATATGAGATGAGTGGATCAATCATATAGTTGCAGCAACTGCAACTAAAATCTTTTCTATAAAAAATCTTATTTATGGAAAAAATCTTATTTATGGGTTGGGTTGTGAAGCAAAAATAAAGAGATGTAGATAAATGGAAGGATGAGAGAAAGAAAGAACAAAAATATCAATGATATATGATTCCAATATGTATGGTCTATGAATTACCTCATAAAAGGCAATGTAATAAAGCATCAAAACTGAATAAATAATAAATATAAAATAATAATAAAATAAAGTGATATGAATAATAAAGAGCCTCGAGTTAATAAAAACTAAGTAGATTGACTCGAGAAGAGAAATTTTTTTGGGGAGCTCCATTGCAGAGTTCAGACTTAACCATTAATAGAGAAGCTATAGGAACGATGAAACCTGTGACTGCATAGGATTCTACTGAAAACAAATCCGAATAATTCATTGGGTGGGATGGCGGAACGAACCGAGAAAAAATGAATTTATTTCGAGAAGTCATGGATTGACCTAGAAATAACAAAAAGCAAAGAGTCAATATTCGCCCGCGAAACTTTAGATTACATTACAATATTTTGGCATCCTTTGAGAAGGGTCAAAAAAAGGATCATTATAAAAAAACATTATAAACATTATCTATAATCCATAAATATGCATAATAGAAACATTCTATCTGTATATCCCGTACATACATCTTCCTATATAACAAATTCAATATTGATAAATGTCTTATTGGATTATTTTTTCCGTGTGTATCTGTAATATGTCATATTAGTGAATCTTTTCATTCGCGAGGAGCTGGATGAAAGGAAACTTTCGTGTCCAGTTCTGCAGTAGAGATCGAATTAAGAAATGACCATCAACTATAACCCCAAAAGAACCAGATTTCGTAAACAACATAGAGGAAGAATGAAGGGAATATCTTGTCGCGGCAATCATATTTGTTTCGGCAGATACGCTCTTAAAGCACTCGAACCCACTTGGATCACAGCTAGACAAATAGAAGCAGGGCGAAGAGCAATGACACGATATGTGCGTCGTGGTGGAAAAATATGGGTACGCATATTTCCCGACAAACCTGTTACAGTAAGACCCGCAGAAACACGTATGGGTTCGGGGAAGGGATCCCCCGAATATTGGGTATCCGTTGTTAAACCAGGTCGAATACTTTATGAAATGGGTGGAGTATCTGAAACTGTAGCCAGAGCAGCTATTTCACTAGCTGCGTCCAAAATGCCTATACAAACTAAATTTGTCAGGATGGAGATGTAGAACTAAATGGTATATTGAGGATGAAAAAACAACTACAAGTTTATTTATTTCTGGACAGAAAATATTTCTTTTTTTCTTTCCTTCATCCTTTCCATTAAAATAACAGATTCCAATAAAATGATATGATTCAACCTCAAACCCTTTTGAATGTAGCGGATAACAGCGGAGCCCGAGAATTGATGTGTATTCGAATCATAGGAGCTGGTAATTATAGATATGCTCATATTGGTGACGTTATTGTTGCTGTAATTAAAGAAGCAGTGCCAAATATGCCACTAGAAAGATCAGAAGTAATTAGAGCTGTAATTGTACGTACTTGTAAAGAACTCAAACGTGACAACGGTATCATAATACGATATGATGACAATGCTGCGGTTGTCATTGATCAAGAAGGAAATCCAAAAGGAACTCGGGTTTTTGGTGCGATCGCTCGGGAATTGCGACAGTTGAATTTTACTAAAATAGTTTCATTGGCTCCCGAGGTATTATAAATAATACTAAATGAGACTATGATATATCAGAACATCTAAAATAGGATATATCAAAACATCTAAAATAGATCAAATTTAGTGGAGTAGTAGATGGTGTCTCACGCATATACTTTTTTTATAATATTAAAAATTAAACAAAATAAACAAAAAAATGAAAGAAAATAAAACAAACAAAAAAGAGAACATGTTAATTATATCAAAATTAGAAGGCACCAATAATTATAGTTCGCCATAGCTTTGAGCTCTTCGAAGGCCTTATCACATTCATCGTTCCATTCAAACCGCTGAGCTTTCTTAAGGATTTTGAAGAAGGGTAAGCTGCGCTTTGCCGACCGGGAGATGAATCGGGACAAAGCGGTGACGCATCCTATTAGTCGTTGGGCTTCTCGGAGGTTTCACGGAGGAGCCATCTGTGCAAGTGCTTGTATCTTCTCTGGATTAGCTTCGATTCCTCTTTCAGTTACTACGTAGTCAATGAACCGCCCGACTCGAACATCGAAGTGGCACTTAGTCAGATTCAGCTTGAGTCCCTACACACGTAAGGTGTTGCAGGTTTCGTCGTTGTCGGCTATTAAAGATCCTCCCCAAGCCATCTTCACCAATATGTCATTGACGTAGACTTCGATGTTTTGGCCTCGTTGATGGTGGAAGACTCGGTTCATTAATTGTTGATAGGTAGCGCCTGCATTCTTGAGTCCGAATGGCATAACAGTATAACAAAAGGTGTCTCCGTCTGTTATAAATCTAACCTTGTCCTGATCATTTACTTCCAGTGGTATTTGATGATAGCCTTGATAAGCGTCTAACATACAGATATATTCGTACTCGGCGGTCGAGTCCACTAGTTGGTAGTTGGTTGATGCGCGGTAGAGGGTAGCAGTCCTTCGGACAGGCCTTGTTGAGGTCTCGAAAATCCACGCATACCCGCCACTTGTTGCCTGACTTTGGCACCAGTACCACGTTGAACAACCAAGTCGGGAAGTGCACCTCTTTGATGTGTCCGGCCTTCATCAACTTCTGCACTTCGTCTTGGATAATCTTGTTCTGCTTGGGATCGAAGTATCTTCTCTTCTGTTTAACATGTCGAGCGCTAGGAAGAGTGTTGAGGCGATGTACAGCAATTAACAGAGAGACGCCCGTGAGTTCATCCGGCGTCCATGCGAACACGTCCTTGTTCAGGCGAAGGCAAGCACCAAGCTCCTGCTTCAATTCAAAAGGCAAGTCAGCGGCTACATATACCGTTGTCTTAGCTCGGTCCGGGCAAACTTGCAATAGCTCCTTGTCTTCAATCCCTACAGAAGTCGGGGCTTCTTGAACCGAGTGTATTTCGGCACCTTGGCTCCTCCGATTTTTTCTGGCTTCGGTTCAGACCATGTCGACTTAGCATCACCGAGAGGTCAGCTGATCGCCTCAAGCCTCCCCCACCTGGTCTCCGATTGGGAACTTCATCTTTTGATGGTGCGTAGAGACTACTGCCGAAAAGGCACTCAGAGTCGACCTTCCCAATATCGCATTATATGTTGATGGGGCATCTACTATGGTGAAGCGAATGCACCGAGTCCTTCGCAACGGTTCCTCGCCAAGTGATATGGCGAGGCTAATCTGGCCAAGTAGTTGTACTTCATTTCCAGTGAATCCAAACAAGAACTTGGCCATAGGCTGCAAGTTAGTTGAGTCAATCTGCATCTGGTCAAAAGCCTTCTTAAAAATGATGTTGACGGAGCTGCCCGTGTCCATGAAGACTCAGGCTATATTATAGTTGGATATGGTGGCGTGGATGACCAGAGCATCGTCATGAGGGACTTCAACTCCTTCTAGATCCTAAGGTTTGAATCCCATGGTTAGACCTTCTTCCCGCTTACCTTTGCCGACTCTGTATACTTCAAGTTGTCGGCTATGAGCCTTCTAGGCTCGGTGAGAGTCTCTGTCTATTGCTCCTCCAGCGATCATGTGGATGTTGCCTCGGAGAGTGTTATCATGATTATCCTCCTGTATATCTTTAGGGTTGATTGCTTGGTGTCCTTGAGTGTCTTCTATCTGAGTGGGAGGGAGGGATCACCTCGGAGATCAGCTCGCTTGTGAGCAGGCCTTGGGGAGTGTGGTGGCGACTCCCGAATTGGTCGCCCCGCCAAGGGTCTTTGATGACTCAGTTCAACGGCTAGTTTTCAAGCGCGCTATTCTGCAACTTGTCGGAGCTCTCGAGCGTACTACTGACAATCCCACGTATCATGGCTCCGGGATTGGTGATAAGCGCAGAAGCAGGGCAACCAACGCGGAGTTCTAGTCGGTCAAGTAGCTCGAGCGTCCACCGTCTGAATGGTGCGATGGCTAGCTTTAGGGGTTGCGGGAGCTTCCGACTCGGGCCTCTGGAGAGGTTGTGGCAGAGGCCTTCGTTCTGCTCGGCTGGTTGGTGGGGGCTTGCTATGGGCCCACTATGCTAGTGGGAGTCTGCATCCTTGTGCCGAGTTGACTGAGCTTCTTCAACGTGGATGTACTTGACTGCTCGGCTTAGCAATATATCGAAATTCTCGGGAGGCTTCTTGATTAATGACCTAAAGAAGTCGCCCTCGATTAGTCCTTGAGAAAAAGTACTTACTAGGACTTTGGAGGCGGCTGATAGCACTTCTTGTGCCACTTGATTGAAATGGTGTACAAACTCCTTCAGGGATTCGTGAGACTTTTGCTTAATAGAGAAAAGATCCATAGAGGTCTTCCGGTAGGATTTGCTAGTAGCGAAATGTCTTGGGAAAGAACTCTTGAAGTTGGTGAAGGAGCCAATGGAGGAAGGGGGAGTCGGTTGAACCATCGTAGAGCAGACCCGGCTAGGGTCGTCAGGAAGATGCGGCACTTGATGTCGTCTGTATACTGATGTAGTAGGGCGGCATTCTCAAACCATCCTATATGATTTTCCAGGTCGGTAGCCCCCATGTAATCAGGAAACTGCGAGGCCCGGAAGTGTCAAGGAAGCTCTTCTTCTAGGATTCAGCGGGTGAAGGGGGAACTGTCCAATCCACTACCCTCTCCCGACCATGGTCCTTTTCCCCGAGCAGGGTCTCTAGGAGGAGTCTGTTCGGCGGCAGACTCCATGGAAACACCGTAGTAATCGGCTTCTTGCAGCGGTCTAGTTGAATGAGCTTTCGGGGCTTCTAGGGGAACTAGCTGCCGTCGAGCAAGGATCAGAGGGACCTCAGCAAATCGAGTTGGAATTCTTGAAGGAGGAGCTGGAGCAGCTTGCTGATTTCAGGAAATGGCCAGAACTGCAGTGGCCACCGCCTGGTCGAAGTCTTCTTGCGTCATCGTGATGAGAGGGGGTCGATGAGGATCATCCATAGGCATGTCTCAAGAAAGGACTCTTGGAAGTTTCCACAGACAGCGCCAAATTATATTCCTATTGAGATAAGCTACAGGACGTGTCACCAACCGGATCTCCTCACCGGAATGGAGCTGGATTGAAGATGCTTGGTGGTCGGGACCTGCAAACAGAGCAATCATGAGCGGGAAGGCCAGGGGGTACCTTGGCGCAACCACTCTGATGCTTAAGTCAACGAACAAGGAAGAAGAAAAGCGTAGGCGAAAGAAGAAGAAAGTGGCTTAGTGCTCGCATGTGCACATACCTATTTACAGCAGGGAGTGGTCCTTATATAAGGGGAGGAAGAGGCCCTATCATATCTCCATTAATCACATCCCATCCTAATTAAAGAAATATCTTGTCACTGAGCATGATCTTATCAGAAAGATATGGAATGATCAGGGTGAAAGTTTCATCGTTGACATACGCTCGTAAGGTCATTTTGCACGTGGGTGTCAAGGCGGCAATCATAATTACGGGGTATGAGACTGTCAGAAGAAATGATGGGATGGACGGAGTCGGGCACCGTGATAGTCATTCGGCGTGAACCTTAGCCAAATCCAAATGAGGGTGAGGTAGCCAAGCCGACTGGAAGGTTGCGAGTTCGCAGGAGAAATCGGCCCATGAGGCGACTCGAATGAGGGTTCGGCTCGGAGTTATGCATTGGGCACCGAGGAGTCAGTTTCGTGAGGAATCGGCTCCATGGGATGCGACTCGAATCAGGGTTCGGCTTGGGGGAGGATTCGGCTTGAGGACTGTGCCTTGAACACATAGGAGTCAGCTCCATGTTCCGTATTCGAACCACGTCCGATTAAAGAGAGACTCGGCTCCCGGGGAAAGGGATACCGAGTTGAGAACTGACTGGGACTGGCCTTTGACTACAATAGGCCTACTCCGTAGTCGGGCATGGCATCGCGTCATCTATCGTGGGTTAAACCAGACTTGACTCTTTAGGGCCGGTTCACCACAACCATAACAGGAATCGTTTTAGTAAAATAGGGGGATGATTAATGGAGAAAACTTATAATCTAGTCGTAAACTTCATCAATGCCCTCGATATCTCGTAGTTCAAGGTTTCACAATCTGTACTTCAGGATAATCATAGCATAGATTAGTGTTTTCCTTACAAATAATATTAACTTGACATTATGATAACGTCTCCCTCTTATGAAAGAAATCATGTTTACTATCAACAATTTAGGTCGCCTATCTAATATAAAAAAAATATTTATATTAATGTACTTATCTTATTTGAAGTTGGTATGGACTAGCTAGATTTCCAATAATTTTTCAAATCTTTTGCAAGTGAGCATTACAAATTAAGGTTCTAGCGTTACAATTGTGAACCTTCAAGATGGTCCTTTTTTTGGTTGCCCAATCCACTTCTTGGGATTGCCAAGGTCTTTCCACTCTAAATCAATTTTAGCCTACCCTTACAATGAAGCAATCGAACTCAACACCATGCATCCATTCCCCTACCTCCTCCATCACCATGAACAATATTCTATCAATGACCGAGTCATCACCAGCATTAATTAAATAAAATTCCAACTTAATCAATTCATTATTCCTTCACATCATCAGTCTCGATAAGCACTTTAATGCAAGAGAACAGTAAATATCCTCGTTCATTGTGACTTGAAACCCCCATTAATTAATTGCCAATCTTCTTGGAATCGATCGCACCAGCAAACTTAATTTAATTCACTTACCCATCTCTTTGTTGATGTCATTTCGTATTGCACCCTCCTTCTTCTTCCTCCCTTCCTCGGTGCCAACTCCGCAAACACACCCTCAAGATTCTGCCTTAATTAACAGACACATCTTGGAATTAACCATGATCATTATTAGGGCACTTGAATGCTAATGCATGCATGCATTCATGCGATGCATGCGTACGTTGAAATTGAGCTTAATTAATTGCATTCACGATAATTATAATTAGCCGCTGGCGCAGCCAAGAAATAATTAACTAAACACCTCCTTAATGGTCTGCTTTCAGCACTTAATCTATCCTTGTCATCATGCATGTTTTGTTTTGTCAATATAAATAATGTCTTTGTCTTCTCCTCCCTGATCTTCTACGTACTGCTTTACTATTCTTCTTCTACTACTTCATGGATTTCGACTGCATGGACAATCTCGTGTTCCTTGGTGATGACGTATCCCACAACCTTGGAGATCATTCCTCACAAGCTTTCCCTCGTCTTCTTGAGTACGTCAATCAATATAATATCATCGTTTTCGATTTATAATCTTTTCTTTTTTGATTTCTAGTTGTTTTTATCATCTTCATTTCAATTGCATTGAAGCGTCTGCAGGAACGAGCCAGAGCCAGAGCCAGATAATGGCGATCTCATGCCTTTGCCGGAGAGTCTCTGGTTCGACCATGACCGCGGCTTCAGCTTCCATGATTTTGATCTCCCTTTCGTTCCTTACGACGACATGTTAGACAACTATGTGTCGGATCTTGATCGGTTGGACCAGATGAATTTCGACTCGTTTCAGTATTCGCCTCCCACTCTTTCGACCTTCGATGACTTCGAACAAGCTGCTTTGTGCAACGTGATTGTGCCTCACGAAGATGAGAGTGTTGTTGTCACCCGGGATGAGGACACTAAGGCTGCGGTTAGGCCATCGAAGTCGGCCGACAGGCAGTCTCCGATGAGGTTGGGCAACTTAGGGCTTGAGGAGATCAAGAACTACTTCTACATGCCGATAACTAAGGCCGCAAAGGAGATGAATGTAGGCTTGACGGTGCTGAAGAAGCGATGCCGCGAGCTAGGGATCGCGAGGTGGCCTCACCGGAAGATGAAAAGCTTGAAGTCTCTCATCCGCAATGTTAAGGTTTTGTGGTTTAGGGTTAATTTGTTAACAACTTGTAATCTTGCTGAACATGAAATTGTGATTGTGTAATTTTGCTGTAGGAGTTGGGGAAGGGGATGCTCGAGGAGAGCATCAGAAGTGAGTTGGAGAGTTTGGAGCAACACAAAAGGATGATGGAGGAGAATCCAGAGATGGAATTGACAGAGAGAACAAAGAGGCTGAGGCAGGCATGCTTCAAGGCTAACTACAAGAGGAGGAGATTGATGCATGGTGATCTTTAATTACTTGTGTATCTGTTATAATGTTAATCTATTATTTGAACTAGAGGTTAAAAGTATTATACTGAATCTCATGCACATAATATAGTGAGTGCTTTATGTTCAGAATCATAAATAATTCATGTTGAGATGTATAGCAAGAAGTTAATTTTTTAGCATGAGTTGCATGCAATTTTTTTAGCTAAGATACCCTCTTATCTTAACTCATTAATTGTCTGCCTAAATAAATGACAATAGCATGAATCTAGGGTGTGATCGGGTAATCTAATTCTGCAATTTGTTTCAATTTTTTTTATTGAGATTTAGAAATGCAAATAAAGAAATATTGTCTTTTGGCAGACTTAATCCAACACTAGAGATCTTCATTGATGATTATTATTTGACAGTATTGAATTCGTTAGTTTGATTACGATTAGAAATAATTTTTTAAAATTTATTGATTTAAAAAAATATTAAAAGATAGAAAAATAAATAATACTATTGGAAAATATTATTAATTAAAAAAATTTTTAAACATCAACTAAATAATTATTTAAATATATCCAAAATTTTAATTAATATGTAGAAAAAAATTTAATAGATTCAAAAATCTAAAATATTTTTAACAGATTCAAAATTTTAAAATATAAAAGATAAAAATTATCAAAAATATTTTAAAAAATACTAAAAATAATAAAAAAATTTAATAAATCCTTCTACATCTGTCATCCCGGGTTCAAAAAACTCATCTTCGGATTTAGAATTGTATCCGATGATAATTTTAGAGAAAGATTATCTGATATCAACTTGGCAAATCTTTGTTGTGGACGGATGCATACTAGAGTAGCCTTTGTCTTCCAAAGATTGATTTTTCTATTAATCATTTTTTATACAAGTAGTTTCTGAATCTCTATAGGTAGAATCAACTTTCTCGGTTCCAACAAGTTCATGTGCATAACCGACATCCATCAGAGGGATAATAAAACCAATCACCTTTAGGAAGGCAGCAAGAACCTTTCCACTATGAGACTTGATACCCTTCCAAAGATGCTTCAACACTAAATCAAAGCTTTCAATTCCATAAGGAGCAGCTGCTTTGCTGAGGTTGGAGATTATCACTCTTCCTTCAACACGAGCATAGTAATCCTCATCAATTAGAAGAGGCCCTATAACCACAAGGATTTTATGAACAAAAGGCATGACCAACTCATCCAACTTATATAGAAGATGATGCTCTTGATCTTCAAATGTCGGCTGCATGGGCAAAGGCAGAATTTTGTTCAACAGTGGGCTATAGCTCCAACTCTCAGACTTTCTATAAGTTATCGTAGGGATGTTTTCCTCTGTGGAGGAGTACCATTCATCACCTTCAAGCAATAGCTTCATGATCTTTCTTTCCTTCTGCTCTGTAGGAGACAGCTGTTCCTCCTCTTCTTCATTTAGTAGAGCTCCAAAGTATTGGTAATCCTTTTGTTTCATGAACGGCACACCCCTAGGTGCCTCCTTTGGGACATCAAACTGTTGCCCACGGTTTTCCTTAATGCAACATACCATCCAGGATGGAACTCCCATTAAATGTGTAAAATTGGGTCGAGATGTGGGGTGTAGGGTCAATGCGGGGTGTGACGATAGGGACGATGGCGAGGTCATCATTGAGGGAAGAAATGAGAGGCTGATTTGTGATAGAGAACGGAGGATTCTAGTCTCTAATCAAGGTCTCCTCCTGGTCAATCTCCTATTCATCGTCAGGATCCTCCTCATCATCATCTTCGTCGACGCATAGGAGGGAAGACAAAGGGGATTGGGAATGCACAAGAGTTCTAGAGGGGAGAATACTCGGGTCGTCATCTTCATCATCCTTAAAGACTAATTTGTGGTTTTGATGGCGGTCGAAGGAGCGGAGGAACTCAGAGACATCGAGGAACTGCCAGAATAGGGCTTGGGTGAGCTTGAAGAAATCTTCCTTGATGCCGCCATGACCAGGGTCGTCTTGTACGTTGCTAGAAAAATGTATCCATGCATGAAGACCTAAATAATTATTGGGTTTTTACCAACCAGTAAAAAAAGTACAACTTGAGTAATGAATTAATAAGTAGAATAAAAATTCTAGAAAAAGAAAAAGTATCTCTTACTCTAGATATATTAGAAAAAGGATCAGATTATGCACTGATGAGAATAACTTTTACCATATGCTCTTAATCTTCAAATGTCGGCTGCATGGGCAAAGGCAGAATTTTGTTCAACAGTGGGCTAGCTCCAAACTCTCTAGACTTATCTATAAGTTGTCGTAGGCAGTGGCGGATGTATTGAGGGGCCGGGGGGGGGGGGGGGGGGGGGGGGGGGGGGGGGGGGGCCATGGCCCCCCCGGCCCACGTACAGGTTAGTGGAATAGTATTTTTTTTTTTTGCCGTTGCCGATTAGGATGAAAAAAAAACCTAAACCCTTGGCTTCCTCCCTCGCTCGTCCGTCCGCCGAAGTGCCGAACTTTTTCCATCTCCGAAAGACCGAAACCTTTTCCTTCTTCCTCCTCTGCGCTCGCCGCCCACCGACCACGTTCTTCCTCCTCTTTTGCACTGCCGCTGCCGCCGCCGCATCTTCCTTTTCCTTCTCCTCTGCTCTTCTGCGACTGCCACCGCCGCCGCATCTGCTTTCCTCCTTCTCTCCGTCGCCGTCGCTGGGGCAGTAGATATCATCAATTGATCTTGTTGATGCCAGGTGATAAAACATTTCTAATTGATTTGTTCACCTCTGAAATCATATTGTTGATTTGTTCAGTCTTTTGCATTATTGAATTTCCCAAAAAGTGATTATTGATGTCACTGTTTACTTAAAGATTTTAAGAACTCCATTTAATTGATTAGACTGGTATATGCTGCAACAAATGGAGTTTGATCCATGGCATTGTTGATAAGAAATGTGAAAAGACTCAACAGATTCTAAATGCTATTATCTGGATAGTTATGTATGTACGCCCATTTTATCATATTTTTATTTGAATTGTTAAATAATGGATTATTAAGTGGGAGATCTTTCAAAGATAACAGTAGCCCAGTAAGGTCTGATTATCTGTTATCTGTGTTTGACAATCTTTTGAAATCTTTATTGCTTAAAGCATTTTGATTCAGTATCTTGCATTTTAGTCTGTTAATTTATTTTTCCTGCTTTTTGTGTCGAGTTATGAACAATAGCACACTTTGAACAATAGCACACTTTGACTGTTATTAATTATTATTCACCTATTTGAAATAATTCCAGCTTTTCAGTATTAAAGGTTTCAAATGGGGAAAACCAAAACGATTGATAAATTTTTTCAAAGGAAGAGAGCAAATGAA
The DNA here is from genome assembly GCF_044706935.1 of Curcuma longa. Taxonomy (NCBI): domain Eukaryota; kingdom Viridiplantae; phylum Streptophyta; class Magnoliopsida; order Zingiberales; family Zingiberaceae; genus Curcuma; species Curcuma longa. The sequence goes on from NC_133881.1 coordinate 7,809,157, forward strand.
CTTGATCCAGCGGCTCTTATAACTTCATCAACAAGATCAAATAACAATAATCTTCCACCTGAAATTCTTCCTAAAAGATTCAAAAATACAGAAGTTGAAGTGGTTGATCTCAATTCTTTAGAGCGTGATCTAGGATTGCGTCAACAAATATGGGAATATCATCCTAACCAACATGAGGAAATTCGTCGAGCATATTTGAATATGAAGGCATATCAACCTATTCTTCGAGAATATCCCTTAAATAAAAATATCAAGCACCCTCGAAGATTTCAATCTACTTGGTATGAACAATTCCCTTGGTTGGAGTATTCACCAGCTAAAGATAAAGCATATTGTTTTCCATGTTTTATCTTCAACAAGCCATCAGGATGCTCAAATCAAACTGCATTTACTGTTGATGGATTTGATAATTGGAAGAAAGTTCGAAATGGAAAAGCTTGTGCTTTCCTAGGCCATATAGGGAAAGATAATGTATCTTCACCCCATCGTAATGCTGAAAAGGCATGTGAGGATCTGATGAATCAACCACAACATATATCAAGGAGATTCGATAATTTTAATGATGAACAAGTAGCAACTAATCGTCTTCGGTTAAAGGCTCACATACATGTGGTGTTGTTTCTTGCACTTCAAGGAATTCCATTTAGAGGGCATGATGAGAAAGCAAGTTCATCTAATCGTGGTAATTTTCTTGAATTTTTGGATGTGTTAACCAAGTACAATGACGAACTCTCACTGGCAATTGAGAAAGCTCCAAAAAATGCCAAATATACAAGTCACGATATTCAGAAACAAATACTTCATGTGCTTTCGGTGAGAGTGAAAAATGCAATTCGTGAAGAAATTGGAGTTGCCAAGTATTGTATAATTGTTGATGAAGCCCGAGATGAGTCAAAAAGAGAGCAAATGTCTATAGTATTGAGGTTCGTGGATACTAATGGATTCATTCAAGAACGTTTTTTTGGGCTTGTTCATGTATCTGATACCACGGCTTTGACTTTAAAGGATGCTATATATTCTGCTTTGGCTCACTACAATTTGGATGTTCAAAATATTAGAGGTCAAGGCTATGATGGCGCTAGTAATATGAGGGGTGAGTTTAATGGATTGCAAGCTTTGATTACAAATGATTGTAGAAGTGCTTATTATGTTCATTGTTTTGCTCATCGGTTACAATTGGCATTAGTAGCAGCATCAAAAAATGTGATACCTATTCATCAATTTTTTGACAAATTAACTTTTATAGTTAATATTGTTGGTTCTTCATGTAAACGTAATGATGAATTAAGGAATGCTCATGCTGATGATATTGCACATTTGATTGCTATTAATGAACTTGATACAGGACGTGGACTTAATCAGATAGGTACTTTACAACGAGCTGCCGATACACGTTGGAGTTCTCATTTAAGATCGTTGAAAGGCCTAATTAAAATGTTTAGTGCATCATGCATGGTATTGCTTAAGGTTATGGATGATGGGCTTCCTTCTCAACGAGCAGATGCAACATCTGTTTATGATGAAATGACTACTTTTGATTTTGTATTCATCTTGCATCTTATGAAAGAGATTATGGAGATCACAGATATTCTTTGTCAGGCTTTACAAAGTAAGTCTCAGGATATTATAAATGCAATGGAGCTTGTATTATCTACCAAGAATTTACTTCAACAAATGAGGGATAACAAGTGGAATGATTTACTTGCAAAAGTGAAATCTTTTTGTGAACTTCGAAATATTGATATTCCTGATTTCAATGCTCCGTATATTAACAGACGAGGTCGAGCTCGTGCTCGTCAAGATAATTTCACCATTGAGCATCATTATCAGGTGGACCTCTTTTATGCTTCAATAGATTCACAATTGCAAGAAATTAATGGGCGCTTTAATGATGATGCTATGGAATTGCTCATTCTTAGTAATGCCTTGAATCCTAAAAATGCAGTGGAGTCTTTCAGAATTGAGGATATATGTAAATTAGTTGAAAAATTTTATGTCCAAGATTTTACAAGTGATGAAAAAGAGCAATTGGAGATACAATTGAAGCATTATGAGTATAATATAGTCAAAGGGCCCGACTACAAAAATTTATCAACAATTCCAGAATTATGTCAATGGTTGGTGAAGACTAACAAGTCAGTTACATATAACCTTGTTTTTAGAGTGATCATACTTGTGCTTACTCTTCCGGTTTCCACTGCTACTACTGAACGATCATTTTCTGCGATGAATATCGTGAAAACAAGACTTCGGAGCAAAATGGAGGATGCTTTTCTCTCAGATACGTTAATGGTATATATTGAGAGGGAAATTGCTAAAAATGTGAGCATAGAAGCTATCATTGAAGACTTTGAAAATTTAAAAGAACGTCGAATTCCTTTTAGTTAGAGGTAAATGAAGAACATTATTTTTACATCCTCGGACTATTTGATGTATTTAACACCGTTGTGCATTTTGAACTCTTTGCACTAATCATTTTATTGCTTCGTGTGTATTTTATATGGAACAGGTAATTATCGACTGCGGAGGTGGAAAATGTCTCTCCCTAATACGTGGTCCTAGGCAGATTACTAATTCCACCGAACTTATTGGTGCAAATCTTTTAGAGATCTGTAGCAAATTAATTTCTGCTATCAAAATCATCAGTAGAGTTGATGGGTAACTGAACTTTTTACTGTGATGTTTTCTTATTACTTCATCTTGTTGCTAAGACTGAATGGTATATGTGGATAGAGGACACTGAATCTTCCAGTAAATGTTGTTTTCGTCTAAAAACTTTATTCTACCAAACCATTTTGGTTGCTAAGTTCAAACTTGGCCTTCGGGTTGTTGGTACTTTTAGTGCTCGTGCCTATACTTACAGATAGAAAATTGACTTTATCATACTGTGCCCATCTACCTTGTTTTGTTTTTCAAACTTTTGTAATGGCATTGACTTAATGGGTGGACCAATGAGAAGATTTAATAATTTGATCATTCAGTTGATGGTAATTATCGGCGGCGGAGGTGGTGGTGCATTCATCGGCGTGGTGCTATGAAATCCTGGATCCGCCCCTGGTCGTAGGGATGGTGGAGGAGTACCATTCATCACCTTCAAGCAATGGCTTCATGATCTTTCTTTCCTTCTGCTCTGTAGGAGACAGCTGTTCCTCCTCCTTCATTCAGTAGAGTTCCAAAGTATCGGTAACTCATGAACGGAAATCCTTTGGGATCCGCAGCATACCATGGATGGAACTCCCGATTAAATGTGTAAAATTGGGACGAGATGTGGGGTGCAGGGTCAATGCGGGGTGTGACGACAGGGACGATGGCGAGGTCATCATTGAGGGAAGAAATGAGAGGCTGATTTGTGATAGAGAATGGGGGATTCTAGTCTCTAATCAAGGTCACCTCCTGGTCAATCTCCTCTTCATCGTTAGGATCCTCCTCATCATCATCTTCGTCGATGTGTAGGAGGGAAGACAAAGGGGATCGGGAATGCACAAGAGTTCCAGAGGGGAGAATACTCGGGTCGTCGTCTTCATCATCCCTAAAGACTAATCCATGGTTTTGATGGCGGTGGAAGGAGCCGAGGAACTCAGAGACATCGGGGAACTACCAGGGGCGGATCATGGATTTCATAGTGGGGGGGGGCCGATAATTACCACCGCCGATGAATGCACCACCACCTCCGCCGCCGATAATTACCATCAACTGAATGATCAAATTATTAAATCTTCTCATTGGTCCACCCATTAAGTCAATGCCATTACAAAAGTTTGAAAAACAAAACAAGGTAGATGGGCACAGTATGATAAAGTCAATTTTCTATCTGTAAGTATAGGCACGAGCACTAAAAGTACCAACAACCCGAAGGCCAAGTTTGAACTTAGCAACCAAAATGGTTTGGTAGAATAAAGTTTTAAGACGAAAACAACATTTACTGGAAGATTCAGTGTCCTCTACCCACATATACCATTCAGTCTTAGCAACAAGATGAAGTAATAAGAAAACATCACAGTAAAAAGTTCAGTTACCCATCAACTCTACTGATGATTTTGATAGCAGAAATTAATTTGCTACAGATCTCTAAAAGATTTGCACCAATAAGTTCGGTGGAATTAGTAATCTGCCTAGGACCACGTATTAGGGAGAGACATTTAAAAAAATCAAGAAATTTACTATTTTTTGTGGTGAAGCTCTCGGTTGATTGATCTCGCCGCTTGCTTCAGTTTCGACGCATATGATGTTGCTTCAATCTCCTTGTCGGTATGAAATGGTGTGCCGTTTAGGGTTTTGACAAGAAAATGAATATTGTTGTGTTGTGAATAAATGGAGAAGGAAACCTTAGTGAACAGATGGGGAGAAGAAGAGAGGAGGTGTCGCCGGGAAGAAGAAGAAAGTCGGACAGCTGGTGTCGCCGGGAAGCCCTAGATCGCGAACAGTTGGGGAGAAGAAGAAAGGAGGCTCTGCGCGCGTGGTGAGCAAAGGGGGAGAAGAGGAGAGAGGGAAAGGGTAAATTTGTAAAATCATGTATTGGGGAGTTGAAATTGAAAATTGGGAGTGCATATAAACAAATTCATGGGTGGGGACTAACCACAAAGAAAAGTTTTCCATTGGATATTTTTAAGCAAGTCTCCCACAAAATAATCATAAACATGATAGTTATATAAACTGACAAAATACAAACTAATATCTATCATCAATACTTACATTATTAAATTGCTTCCAAATTTCTTCCTTTGTCTCAAATCTTTTACTCCCAACATGTCATTGTACTCTATTTGCATTCTTAAATAAATCATAACACAAATTAATGTTACTCTTCAATGTTTTCGTTCTATTCTTCAAATGGTCATTAGTGAAATTTTGTCTTCTCACTACAAATGACAATCATTTCTTTGTATGCAGTCGAAATGAAAGTGTTACTTACTTGATTACCATTAACTTGTTAATCTAATATAGCATCTATAAATATGTTATCCATTTCATCATTCCACTTAATCATATCCTTCTTGACTTGTTCGACCGTAGAACTCATTTCTAGTTAATATTCGTATCAAATTCACACGTGAATATGAAAAAATAAATCTTATACATAATTATAAACTCGTAACATTCAACTATATAATATTTGATTAACAAGCATAATCAACAACAACGAAGCATAATTCATGCATAACAAATAATATTCAATCGAAAAAGATCTAGCATTAAGATTTAGCAATAGCATGTTTAAAATATCACTTTATAATATTAGAAGTATAATATAATATAAAGTCACACATACTCAATATGCTACATCATGACATTCTCATAATTTTCCTAATAAAGCCTAATAATAAGTCTTCTTTGTTTGATGCACATCTCTATGACATTTACAGTTATAATATAGACTAAAAAAAAAAGGATAGTCCAGTGCACGAAGCTCCCGCCATGTGGGGTCCGGGGAAAGGATCCATTGTACGCAGCCTTACCTTGCCTTTGGCAAGAGACTGTTTCCAGGATTTGAACCCGTGACCTCTAGGTCACATGGCAGCAACCTTACCGTTGCGCCAAGGCTCCCCTTCTTTATAATATAGACTACTATAAAAAAATTCAAGATCATTAAAATGGAGATAGAAATCGGTATAGATCAGTAAGATCTTTGATTAAATGCGTCCCCGGGGCAATGGTGCAACGGTAGGACATCCGGGTTAGGGAAATCGTATTTGTATAGATCAGGATGCTGGGCAATTGGCCGATCTGGTGGTTTGATTAGATTATCATTTTTTTGATTAGACATGCATTTCCTCACTGGTCGAATAATGGATTAAAAACTTGCCTATTTTAAGATCAGGCCCGAAGAAATGAAGGCAAGAACACCAAACCACGTTGCAACAAAAGACAGTGAGGACGACTGGAGTGGCGACGTACGACACTCACAACAGCAATCGCGATAATAGATGCGGGGAGTGGAGCAATCACAAGAGAGTTGTCAGCGGGGAGCAACATTAATTGCGACTGCAATTGCGAGAGCCGTCACGAGAACAAATGAGGGCAATGAAGCAATTGCAGGAGAGGAATCGATGTGGAGCAATCACGGAAGATGTAGGTAGTGGAGCAATCACGTCGGCGGGGAGCAAAACAGAAGGAGGAATCGCAGCTCAAGGAGGTGTCGCGAGGGAGGAGTCGTTGAAGAGAAAAAGAAAACCTAGAATTATTCGCCAAAGGATTATGTTTTCCATCCTTTCTAAATTTTTAATCAGGTAAACGATAGAAAATTTTCTTTAGCGGATAAATTTTCCTAATTTTCTAAATCGTACATCATACTTTCTATTTTACCAAAGTATATATATTTTTCTCTAAAATATCCTTCCTAACCATTGTAATCCCAAATTAACATTGTTTACTTGTAATAACCTTTTTAATTTATCTATCTATCTATCTATCTATATATTTTAATTCTTAAGCATTTGCATCGTTACATTCCTCATGGTCCTCTAAATTTATCCATTTCTGTATTTTTTAATTTGGAGACTTAATAAAAAATTTAAAATATAAAAGAGTATTAATAAAAAATAAAAAAACTTTTTTGAAAATTTTTTAATAGCTAACTCAAATCATTGATGGATTTATACAAGTCAAATTCAATCTAAATCTTATCCAAAAAGTTTCTTCCACCTCCTTTGCCTCACCATGCTAAAAAAATTCTTGACTTTTGATCATTATCGATAGAAAAAATTAGTTTAAAGTTTAATCTTCTTTACATTTGACATAATATATATCTGGAATTTAATAATTTTGATTCACTTTAGACAATACTAATACTTTTATTATGCTCCTTTAATTTTGTACATATTAAATTTTAATATTATAAAAATATTTAAGTTATTAATGAATTTTGATTAAAATTTATTGATATAGATTAAAAATAAAGAAGATTTAATTTTCATCATTCGTTAAATCTTAGTGTGAAAACAGAAAGTAGTAGCACGCTTCCTATGCTCAAAATAATTTCATCTTTTTATTATTTTGTGGTTTGATATTTATTATTATTATTTCTTTAGTATCATATTGCTAAAGTTATTGTTATTTCATCCGACTATTAACTAATAATAATAAATATTTGGACCATGATTAATTCTTTTAATTTGTTGTAGTGTGTCTGTCATAACAAGTTATTTGATTCGATCAATGCATTTTTGAAAACCTTAAATTAGGTTAAGAAAGTTAAAAATATATTTTCTTCTTTTATTATTTTTGATTTGGTATTTATTATTATTTAATTTTTATTGGCATTATTATATTCGAATTATTGTGTTATTTCACTTAGCTGTTTAGTAATATGGAGAATTCTTAACTAAAATAAAATTTGTAGGTATGATTGATTCAGAAATTTAAAACATTTCTTATAAATAATATGTAGACTTCGTAACTATTATAATAGATTCTTTAATTCAATCAATGACTTCTTACAAATCCTAAACTAGGTTCAGAAATTTAAAACATTTCTTTTTGATATTCTTTATTATTTATTAATAATTACTAATATTTATTATATTATATTACATTACTAGAGTTATCATTGTTATTTCACTCGTAATATGAGAAATACTTAATAGACAATAGAAATCATTATTGGGTTATAGTTAAATTTTTAGTTGCTATTGATTCCTTTTCATAGTTATTGTAGCTGATTCTTTTACTCTCAGATATGATTGAGTTAATTATTATAAGACAGATTTATTGTAGTTGATAATGATCGAATAAGCCCTCCTCATAGTGATCAACGCTTTTTGATTTATTTTGTCACAAATGATCATGAAATTGATTGTGTGAGACTGTTGGGATGACATATTTCACTTTTTACTGTATTGTAGTTTATTCTTTTATTCGATCAATGTTTTTACGACTCCTCTTGAAAATCTAAACTAAAGTGGCAATGTGGTTTAGATTTTTTTTAATTTTATATAATATTTATTATTATTATATTATTAAAATGATTGTTATTAGCGGTTGTTAAAGATAGAAAAACCACTCAGTAATAGTCAATTTTTTAACGATGCCGATTTTCTGAAAATCCTAAATCATCAGCGTAGTTCAGAAATTTAATATATACTTTTCTCCTCCTTAATTTTTAATAATATGTTTTAATATTATTTTGATATTTATTATTATTTAAGTTAAGGTTTTGCCGTGATTGTTTACTAATCTCCCTTTAGACTTAGTATGATTCGATCAACGCCTTCCTAAAACCCTAATTACTTGTTCTGATCGATTCTGCAACTGAATTCTTAGGCGCCGATCCACCTAGTTCCATCTCAAGCGGGGGATCGATTTTTAGAAGCATTGTTATTGGTTGATATAGTGCGCCTAAGCAGCACCAGTCACGGCTCTTCTTCCTCTGATTTGCTTGGGTTGCCTGCTGGTAGTTCCGGTGTTCGTATGGAGCCTCGCCTCGGCAACAAGTTTCGCATTGGTCGCAAGATTGGAAGCGGTGCCTTTGGGGAGATATATTTGGGTCAGTGTTGCTTCGTCACCTGTGTTTCCTTTGCAAGAGCTTTTGAGGGAGTTAACACCGATTATGTTCTTGGTTGTAGGTACTAACACCCAGACGAATGAGGAAGTTGCTATTAAACTCGTGAGTACAAATCTTACCTTTGTTCTTGTTATTATGTTCTCATTTATTTCACACGTTGGAGTGTTCCCAGATGGCTTGTTATCACATTTGCTACTTTTCTGGAGTGCTCGCCTTACCTTGTTTTACACAGAATCTTTCCATATTATGTTTTTTTTTCTTTTAGTTCAAATTATCCTGAGTGGACTACAACGAGTTTGTCTGGACCTCTAGAGATTTTGTGTATTAGCCTTGACTTAGCTTTGTGGATTTCCTAATTACAAGAGAAAGGAACACAATCTTTCTGTGATATTGGTGCTAGTATCAATTGGAGTTACAGTTTAGTCTCTCTTATCCTTTTTGTTTTGTTTTGTTGTCTTCATGTTTTTTTACTTGTCATGATGATGCTAGATGTCTCAATTAGTGTGTTGGATGCAGTTGGGTGATAGGCTGTGTAACACTTATATCCTCTTACATCAAATTCTTATATTTAGTATGCATACAATTCTTCTTACTAGGAAAACACCAAGACAAAGCATCCCCAGTTGTTATACGAGTCAAAAATCTACAGAGTTCTGCAAGGAGGAAGTAAGGATATTTCACTATCAATTCTGTGTAAGGCAGTTTATTTTACTTTTCAACTTTCTTATCTATTTTTTTTGTCATTGCATAGCTGGAATTCCTAATGTGAAATGGTATGGAATTGATGGTGATTATAATGTCCTAGTAATGGATTTACTAGGACCAAGTCTTGAAGATATGTTCAACTTATGCAACCAAAAACTTTCTCTAAAGACTGTTCTGATGCTTGCAGATCAGATGGTATGTTTTGGCCATGCTTTCTCCTTTTGATTTGACATGCTAGTGTACTTTTCAACAATGGGGACTCTCTAATCTAAATCTTTGCCTATCCTGATTCTTTTCTACCGTAGCATTTTTTTGTTTGTGATTTTCCTTTGTGAGATTTCACATCTAACATTTAGCTTTACACGTATACCTCTTCATTTGTGTAATTTTTTTTATTTCACTTGGGTGCCTATCATATTTTTTTCTTTTTATCAACAAACTTAAATTACAATTACATTTTTCTATTTCTTCTACCCAAATAAATTGTTTTATGCAATATGCTGTGAAGGCCTATTTCCACAATGATAATGTCTTTTCCTATTTGTCATATTGGATATCTAGTTATGAGAGATTATGCCCTCTTTTGTAGACAAGAGACCATTTTTTGTCTTAACTTTTGTTTTCTCTTATGTTGTTCTAGAGTAATAGAGTGGTCTTTGTTGTTCTTCTTTGGTACTAGATTAATAGACTGGAGTTCTTACATTCTAAATCATTTCTTCACCGAGACATTAAACCAGATAATTTTCTTATGGGTGTTGGAAAGCGATCTAACCAGGTATATCCATAATTCTTTTATACCTTTCCCCTTGATTTATTATTAAACAATTTTTCATTCTTTATTTTTTTATTTCCATCTAGGTGTTCATCATTGATTTTGGCCTGGCCAGGAAGTATAGGGACAGTTCAACTCATCGGCATATTCCATATAGGTAAGATATGATCACCTAAGCCATTATTAGATGCTTCTAAGATCATTAGATTGTCTTTTTATCCTTAAAAGTTAATCACAGCATTTCTTCCAATTCTTTTATAAGATGCAAATTTTGTCACATGGTGACAGTTTGAGGAAGTATTGTAACAGAAGGCATTTTTTTTTTCATTTTGCTGCTTAATGTAAAGCAAGTACTCTTGTGGTTAGAACTGAGAATATCCATTTTGCATTTTGCACCAAGTATTTTCATTAGGAAAGTTTAGAAAAGGCCACAAGAAAAGGGCATAAAACATATCAGGGAGGAAAAAAGACCATCATACAAAATAGAACATAGGCAAATTCTAAGTTTCATTTTAAAACATATCAGGGAGGAAAAAAGACCATCATACAAAATAGAACATAGGCAAATTCTAAGTTTCATTTATCGTATTTGAAGTGGAGAAAATACTACTACTTAATTAAGTTTCGATGGTGCATCTTATATAGTCAAGTAGTCCATGCCTAAGTTATATAGTACATATCAATCATGTTGAATTAGACAATTTGGTAGAAAAACATGCCAATATTAGGAAGTGAATTATATTGAGTGATGACTCATTATAAAGTCAATGCGTAATATCTTAAGAACCAAAATGTGAAATCAAATACATCATCTGAATTTAAGTCTAATCATGGTGCATCTTATTATTTTGAATTAGATAAGATCATGCTTTTACATCACCTGAATTTAAGTCTAATCAAATACCATGCCTTTTACAAGTTTGAAATTATTTCTTTTGTTTTGATGTTCATATTTATTTGCAGAGAGAACAGAAACTTGGCAGGGACAGCAAGATATGCGAGTGTGAACACTCATCTTGGCATTGGTATATTCAATATTCTCTGATTAAGCTTACTTGTATAAGCTTTTCTAGCATCTCATATAACTTTTTCAGTCCTATTTTTGATTCTGATGGTTATCTTTGTTGTGGTAAGAACAAAGTAGGAGGGATGATTTAGAATGCCTTGGATATGTCCTTATGTACTTTCTAAGAGGAAGGTTTGTTCATTTTGTCAACCTTGTCTATCTCTCGAATATTTTATGTTTTTTTTTAAAATTTGTTACTTCTTTGCCTTTTTCTCTCAGCCTTCCATGGCAAGGTCTTAGAGCTGGAACAAAGAAGCAGAAGTATGAGAAAATTAGTGAGAAAAAAGTTGCCACATCAATTGAGGTAAGCCCCTCATTCATTTGGTGAATTTGAAATATCTATTATCTCTCACCAATTATAACTGAACACATACTGTTAGGCTTTGTGTAGGGGATTACCTTCAGAATTTGCTTCATACTTCCATTACTGTCGCTCATTGCGATTTGATGATAAGCCTGATTATGCATATCTTAAGAAATTGTTTCATGAACTTTTTCTTCGTGAAGGTTTGTTTTCCTTTCCATTTTGTCAAACTTTGTAATAATTTCTTGATGGCAGAATGTCATGACTAATCAAGCTGTAAATGCTTAGAAATCAAGTGGAATTGTAATTATTTGTATACAATGATAAATGCAGGTTTTCAGTTTGATTATGTATTTGATTGGACTATACTGAAGTATCAACAGCGGTCAGAAATAGCTGATGCCCCCCCACGTGCTATTGTCAGCACATTCGATGATATTGTTGGTTATTCTGTTTTACTAAATTGACTGGATAAGTGATAATCTTTTCTACTATCTAGGGTCTTGGTGCTGGTCCAGGCTCTGACACGGTTCCTCCTTTCACTAATGTTAGGCAGTCAGGTAACTCTCATGCTTTTGATTCATTCATTCATCGATGGGGGATATGCACCCATATTTTACACCCAAAATCCCTTGCACCAATTTTGACACTATAAGATCTTGGTAAGAGAATGATGTTTAAGAAACCTATGTGCTCTTGAGTATGAGTTCCCACTTTTAACTGCCTATCTAGGTTCCTACTGTGTATATCTGATATTTATACTTGAGTTACAGTTGACAGGTAACATGTATCCTCATGTCAATATACTGACACATGTAAATGCAAAAATAGTATGCGTGCATGTCTGTGTGCTCTGCCCATATCTGCGTCTTTGTATTTATTGTTACATGCTTTGTCCATCATCTTTGGAAGATATACACATTTGCACAAAAATATTACTAATGCCCATACTTAAATATGCAATGCAAAATCTCACTCTTAATTGTCTTGACTCTAATCATTTTTATGCGGATAGATCCATACCATTTCTTACTTTAACTTTCACTTGATAACTAAATCATTCCTCATGACTTGCAAAACTCATTAACATGCCTTTTGATCATTTAGCATGTTAAAGAACAATTTATCTATTCTTCCAGGTGGTGAGGAAGGGCGAGCAAGTGGTTTGTTTAAAGTAGATCCTTCTCATTGTGTAGAACTCACACCTCCAGCTGCAAATGTTAGCAGCTTGGCAAAGCAGAATACTCCAGTAGCTAATGATCCATCTGTCAGTAAGGATGCACTGGTGATTTTGTTGTTTTATTTATTCTTTTAATTCTTGCTTAATTTAGTAATTGAAGCTGTATTCTGAAGTATTCTTTTAACCATACTATCTTGTATTTTTAAGTATCTAGGTTTTGTTATCTCCAATATAATTACACAAAAGGAAAACAATAGTAATAATTTTGAATTAGAAATTTTTAGGGATGTAAATATAAATATTAGGGACCTAATTATATACATCATTTGTTATAGGGATTTAAGCGTAAATATAATAGCAATGAGTGATATAATTTAGGAGCTATAATAGACATCCACAAGTTTCCGTTTCTCTTCCAACACCACTTATGTTCAAGTTGGTTTCCTTATTAGTTATTATCTAGGTGGATGATATAATTACATTTGATGATGATGCCGTATGGATGTTGAGGCTAAAAGTCTATCTTTATCAAAACTTTTACACTATGGATCTAGGTGCCATGAGGTATTTTCTTAGCATGAAGGTGCTTGTTCAGAGTATTAATTCAACAGAAATATGGTATTAATCTCTTTGAGGAAACTAGTATATTGGGAACTAAGACAATCACTACTACATGTTCAAATTTCAAACTGATAAGGGAAGCCATAAATTTATCTTGGAAGGTTTAATTGAAACTAAATTATTAAAATATTAGCAGCGAGCATGAATAATTTGTTTCTTGAGATTTCATGATCATTTGTAACCCTTGAAAATTTAGTTGTAGTTAAAAGAATGCCCTTAAAAGATCTTTAGTATTGGGATCTAGGTTACCTGTAGATCTTGGAGTATACTTAGATCTAACTATAGTCTATAGATGGTTAAGAATTGATGGTTCGATGATTCAGACTTGCTAGTTCGATGGTTTGAAAAATCTCAACCCTTAACATAAATCTTAAAGGCAGATATGGTTCATGATTTGGAACTGTCGGTTTTGGTTCATTACGATTCAAGATTATTATTTATATTTTATTTTTAAAAAAAGTATTTTAAAAATTATAAATGTGGAAAAAGGAAAAAAAAGTTTGAACTCGTTTAAATATGTAAGTTGCCTATGTATCCCTTAGGGTATAAGAGAATTAAAACTCATATAGTTAATTTACCTTTTTACCTTTATTACCTTAGGAAGTGGTGTTGTTTACTCACTTCCATTTCCATTCCATGTTCCCCCAGTGGTAGTTCCTTTGGTATCAAAATCTTTTATTTTGTCATCTAAAAGTTGCATTCCTTATGCTCTTTTTATAGCTCTAGTCTAATAATTAAGTAAAACTTGAACTTTTAAAGAGTCGGAAGCCAAATTAGATTTGTCTTTCATTTAAGATAATACTTCTAAATTTAAATGTTTGTTCTACAACATTGGTTGATACAGGACAAGCTAGAATCTTATTTGCTATGATAGAGTAGATGGGATAACATTGGGTCTTTTGCATGGTTTAAAATCTTGACTAGTATTAGAGTTTTGGTTTATGACCGGAACGATATGATTTCAGTACCGTATCGTGCATTACCGATATGGTTTCGATATTAATCTAAATATTTTAAAAATTAAAAATACAAAAAAATAAAAATAAAATAATTTTGAAAAAAAGAAAAAAATTGGGATCGCAGCTCCTCCATATGATAAATAAATAAAAAAATTTATTATATAAATTTGGAATTGATATATATATCTATATATACAATAACAACCAAGTGTTATCCCACTAGGTTGGGTCGACTTGAATTTATATATATATATATATATATATATATATATATAATTAATAGGATCGTTTTAATTAGGGTTTTATTAAACCTCCTATTAATAGCTAGGAGTTAATTGAAATTATTAATCAAAGTTTTAATAATTTTATTGGAGCACCCCATTGTGCTCGCGAGCAACCTTGCCGCGACTTGTGGATGTCGTGGTGGCCTTTGCGACGCTGCAGAGGTCACTACGGGATCGCGACACCTCTATGACCCCTTTGCGACTTGCGGTGCTGGTGCTGGACGGGTGTCAGCGGTGAGCGGAATGGTAAATTTTGTTCGATTCACCCGACACGACATGAAATTTTAAACCATGGTTTTGTGTAACTACTATCATATAATATTAAAATCCAATTCGTTATCTGTTTCACTAAAATCAAAGGAAAATGTCAAATAATTCTTAAGTTCCACCCTCTTAATTGTCATTGTTTTATAATTATCTTCACCCTTATTGGAATAATGTATTATAGACCACTTGGCTTTGCATTTGATACTAATGAATTTTTTATCTAACATTAATATTGTTATATCTTAGTGTGATGAGGCATATATGTCACACAAGTTATATTAATAAATTAATTTTATAAATTTTTATTAAACATATTATACAAGTTCAATTGAAGGGGAGTCTTTGTGCAACGGTAATGTTGCTGTCGTGTGACTTGTAGATTACGAGTTCGAGTCAAGGAAACAACCTCTTGCAATGTAGAGAAAGATTGTGTATAATAGACCTTTTTCCGAGACCTCGCATTAACGGGAGCTTTGTGCATCGAACTACCCTTTATATTATACAAGTTAATTGATCTCTATAAACTTAATAAATCAGGTGTTGAATGGATAAAAAAATAGAATAAGACTAATGAGTGACCTATTAAAAGAGTTAAATGGGATTAAGGGTGGGGAAAATATCGAAAATTTTGGTATACCGCACATACCATACTGATATATACCGTTCATATTTCATACCGAAAATTTTGGTATAGTATATACCATATCGAATTTTTCGGTATCGATATCGGTATAAGATTTATTATTTTCGATATTTTGATATATACCGAAATATTGAATACATTCTTTTATATACTATTTCGGTATGGTACTGGATTTTAAAATTCAGCACCACATTGGTGTTGGTTTTCGAAAACCAGAACTGAGGTTGGCATATATGGCAATAGTCATGGAAAAACCAGCATCACTTTTGCGACTTTTGCGTTTGTTTGAAAACATGAATTACAAAAAAAGTTACAAACAATATTTGCTAAAAATATAAATTACAAAAAAGTTGGCAAACAAATATAAAATATTAAGAATCAAAGCGAGAAAAACCTATAGGAGTTATCGGGAATCAAATTTCTGACTAACATACTAAACGAAAAGGCAAGATTGAACAAAAGGTGGAAGCTTATTGGAGGTTAAAATTTTCTCATTCATGACTGTTAACATATAGTCTGTGATATATAATCAAATAATTATGTTATAAACCACAATTTAATTAAGTGAAAAAGAGTAGAAATTAGTTTTTATTTAGGGATAATTAGAGTTTAATGGTTCTTGTTGAATTTTAATCATGTGGTGTTGGTTTTCGAAAATCAACACTATGGTACTGGATTTTAAAATTCAAAATCAATGTGGTGTTGGAAATTAGACAAATATATTTTTTCTTTTATAATTTTAGTATATCAAAAAATATTGAAATACCGAACAATTTTGATATGAATGGTATGAAATTTAACCATATTGAAAATTTGGTATATCGAAATTTCGTCACGGTATCGGTATATATTTTTCAAATATTAAAATTTTTGGTATGCTATACGATATGATATAAAATTTTTGGTATGATATACGGTATGATATAAAATTTTCGATACGATATGGTATACCGCCCCTAAATGGGATTAATAAATTGAATAAGTTAAAGGTGGAATAGTTCCACATGAGAAAATTCAAGACAAATAGGTTGAAAAATTGACTTCAATAGAAAGGTGAAATAATCTCGTATTGAAAATTTTAATGCAAGTGGATTGGTTTATATTTAATCACACCATTAAAACCATTAAAATGTTATGAATATTATTAAAGAGAGATTTTCATTTCATTGATTAAAAAAAAATCTAAAGTAGTTAAAAATATATTAAAAAAAAACATAAGTGAATCGATGAATTGGTAGTTAACCATTGGATCAATGGCTTATTATGGGTCAAAATCGTAATTGGATGATCTCTAAACGTGTTGGTTGTGGTTTAGGCCCATTGAATTAGGTCAACGGGTAACCAGCTTGTTGACCCGGTTACGATTTTGGGCTGGGTCAAGTTTGGACCCGACCTGTGGATTGACAAGGTGAAGATTTATATCATATTATCGTGCCATTCTAGGAGGTAATTTGATTTCTAAAGTGCAAAAAAGTTGATTGTTGTAGCTAGAGTGAGTGCAAAACGGAGTATACGACTTTGACTCTAGATTTGTTGAACTATTATGAAGTTATGCTATGACAATTAAACTGCCATGCAAAGCCTCTAATCTATTGTTGCACGAGAGGAAAAATATATAAAGATATAAAGCTTGATTATCACTTTATAAGAAAGATTGTGCAATCCAATAAACTTTTCACATTGTTAATAAGCTTTAACGATGCACTAGTACATTTGTTGAACATGCTTGTAAGCAATTATAAGATTGAGCATTTCCATAAAAAATTGAGTTTTTGAAATGTTTTTGAGCCTGTTTGTCTTGGAGTCTTAGAGTCCTAAATGTAAATACTAGAAGTCTAATTATAAGTATGACATTACATGGATTAAAGTGTAATATTATAGTGATGAATATTACTAGAGGAGGCTACTTAAGAAATAAAAGGAGGCAATTAAGAGTGCGGGACCCTGGGAAAGGATTAGACCATATTGGGTCTATTATACACAGTAGACTCTTTCCGTAACTCGAACTCGTGATCTCAAGATCACATGATAACAATTTTAATGTTGTGTCAAGGCCCCCCTTTAATTACTACTATAGTCACTTTTAATGCAACTCTGCGTATGCTTGTGACTTCATATGTAGAAAATGACACAATTACAAACAATTTATAAAATTGATAAATAAGACATTAGTGCTGCAAATACATTTCTTTACTCTTGCTAAAGCTTTAACAAAGGTAATCAAACACGATTAGCCGAAGTGGTAATAAGAAACATAAAATGCAATGCAACTCATATAATGTGATTTGGAATTCTCGTTCCTATTCCATGACCATGACACTTAGTTACTCTTGAATGCCCCACTATCTTTTCTCTTTGGATTGTTTTGGAGGTGGAAAAATTTCTTATCATAAGATGGATATAAGTAAAGACAAGCAAGACAATAATATAGGATATGAAATAGTACAAGGAAGCTCAAATAATATCATAATTTTGCTTAGGGTTCACTAGTTGATTCTCCTTATGTAGCCTTGGTTCTCTTTATATAACCTTTAAGGTGTCTTTAATAAATGACGCCTCAACCTTTAATCTGCTAACAGATCTAAATCGACTTGGCTTGACGCTAACCAATTGTTGTCCCAAGCAAGGACTACTTGAGTCTATCGATGCCAAGTCAAGTAGATTGCCTCACTTTTTCATTATGGTCAGAGTTGATTTAACTTGTTCAATCGACTGGCCAGCCATCTCAACTCAAATAAGAAACATTTTTGTTTGCGAGCTATTAAGTTTGAGTCGACTCTTTTGTTGACTCAGTTCACCAGTTGTTCTAGAACACCTTCTGGCAGATTGGATCGTTGGCTCCAACTAATTTATTGGTCGAGTCCTCGCCTAAGTTAAGTTATCTTAAACCCAAAATATCTTTTATAAAGAAAAGTTTACCTTTTGCAGCTTGACTTTTATTACTCAAGGCATCTTCCATCAAGTTAAATCTCTTGGATACATTGATTCCTCAACTTGTTCCGCATGTCATCTCTCACTCTTTGTTTACGTAGTTCGCCTCTTTCTAACTGTGTTAGATGCTTTTCGTCTTGCGGTACCACAGATGTCTCATTTCATTATTCTCCGTTCTTTAGTGGACCTTGGGTCATCAAGTCAATCAACTTGACCATGCCAAGTTAAGCTCTATGAGCTTTTCCAATTCCATTCAATGTTTCTTGTCTCGTGGTCCCTTAGAGGCCTCATACATCCTTCTCCAACTCCAACAGACCTACAACCATCGAGCCTACTAACTTAGCTGCGCCACCAAGTCATTATCCACACTCAACCTAGTCAAGTCATAAGCTCCATGAGTTTTGTTTTCATCCTATCAACTCCCTTGCACAACTCAACACACACATAAAATACACAAGTAAAACTATCTCACAACCCTTCCCTAACACCTCAAAATCATGGTTGAACTCGACTCCTCGGGGCATAATTACACCAACACACACAAGAGTCATGATTTTTTGGTTTCAGTTTTAAATCAACCATTGTTTAAGATTAGGATGGTCTTAAATAAATTTACTATGGTTGAAATTCTTGAAGTGCTTCCAGTGACCCGCCTATACAATTTCAGAATTGTCTGCAAATATTTAGGAATCAAGACGAACTGCAGTTTACATATTTATGGAGATTTATATCTGCAACTTCAAATTTCTGATTGTGCAAGTTTATCCTGTTTAATCTGTTACCGAGGTTATAATTTGCTAGGACATATCTTGTAAGTTTGTTAATTTTCTTATGTAAAAATAGATGATGGTTTCTCATATGGCTTCCAGTGACCGGCCTATACAATTTCAGAATTGTCTGCAAATATTTAGGAATCAAGACGAACTGCAGTTTACATATTTATGGAGATTTATATCTACAACTTCAATTTTCTGATTGTGCAAGTTTATCCTGTATAATCTGTTACCGAGGTTATAATTTGCTAGGACATATCTTAAGTTTGTTCATTTTCTTATGTAAAAAATGGATGGTGATTTCTCATATGACCTTTTTTTTCTTTACACTGTAAGTTCTGATCTTGAATGCATACATATTAGTTTTCCAGTTCAACTTCTTTGGGACGGCCAAGCAAGTGCTCAAGGGAAGCTGCTGTTTCTGGTAGCAGAAGTATGGTTGTCTCAGACGTGGATCAATCTAAGAGTCAAATTGCAGAGGCCATCTTGGGGACTTTTCGTAAACTTTCAAATGATCAAAGAAATGCACAAACCAAGATTGTGGAGCCAAGACATACTTTCAGAAGAGATCTATCCTCTAAGTATCACGAATCCACACTCAAGGGAATCAAGATTCTAAATCTTGGACAGTGAGAAAATGAAATAACCTACAAGTGCTGACAACTCTAATGTTTGTCAATATAATCCAATTCGTGAATACTCTCCTGTATATCACAAAGAATTCTCCATCTCGTCTTTTTCGCATCAATTGTTAACAATGCAAAATATTATAAATTTAGAAATTTCTTATGTTTATATACTCGTAAAGCCATCATTTTAGAAGCCTTGATTACAGACTCACACGAGAAGCCTTCTGTATATTTATCACTGAATTGGCATTTTATCAAAATTCTTATACGAGTTGAATCCTAATGGCAAGTTATTATTAAGGATAAAATCAGTACAGAGAAGTTGGTTGAGATGATCAAGACGGGAAAAACTTGGTCGAGTTATAGTATGGGTTAGATTTAGTTGGTTGAGCTGCAAGAGTTTGTCCAAACAAATACCTTCGTCTTGTAATATTTCTCAAGGCCAAACGATGGTACTTAAAATCTTGTTTGCCTTTTGAGTCAAAGCAATGGGCTAGGATAGAATAAGCTGTTTCATTTTGTTTCTTCGATTTTTGCAAATAATACAAACTCAAATACAAGGTTCAATTTAATTGGATGTATGTGATCTTCTGCAAACATCGAGCAGAAATAAAAGGTTGATATACGACACTACCAAAAAGGTGTAACGCTCTACACAAAATCATTTTTTTTTTTACTTCACAACCCACAACATATCTAGTGCATCACACCTCTAGATTTTCTAAACTACTTTAAAAGAGACAGTAAAGTAAACTTCTATAACATGTATGATGTACACCAGACCTCATCGTAAGGATGAGCTACGGAGAAATCTTTTCCCCTCGTGATTGTGATAGTGATAAAATACGCAAAGAAATAAATAAAAGAATCAATTTTAAATGCCAATAGGAATAAATATTTTAGAGATGCCTTTTGAGTATGTATAAATTTTATTCTGAATTTATCTGATAGATAAATCAAAAGGTAGGTTATAAGTCCGAACATCTGAATTATAAAAAATAAAAAAGATGAGTTATGGAACACTTGATGAAAACGATCTCAATTAGACTTCTCCCTAATTGAGTCAATCTTAGCAAGGATCAGTTACAAAGCTTGTCATGCTAAGAATGAAAAAAAAAATCTAGAATGATAGAGTTGGAGGAGAATCAAGTATCGAGGTGAAGGTTTGATACTTTAGAGCAGACTTTAAGTCCAAGGAGAAGACACTAACCTATTATAGAGTTCCTTCTGACTTTGAATACAAAGCCATAGCAGTTCCCTAGATCTAGGAGTGATATCACTAGAGTTAACCCTAATAAAATCACTATAGTTAATACTTCTAACAAGCATAGAAGGACAATTAGAAAGATATCTAGGGAATCCCTAGTAAGTATATAATAAATCTAAAAAGCTATAATATGTATTGAGTTTCTAAAAAAGTGATTTTATCATACCAAATGATATATGTATTAACTATTTATGGAAGAGACTCAACCATTATAAAGTACATACATTTAGATGGATTACAAGTTAGAAGCGTCTAGCCTTATGTCTAAAAATGCATGAGCAAAACTCAAACTTAGGATTTGATAGGTTGTGTCAATTTATGATTTTGGCACTTTGAGAGAGTCAACGCTTTGTATCATTGATAGGATTGATTATATACCATTCCATGCTATATATGCTTCTATGTGTTTCTCTTGCTATGGTATAACTGTTAGTAGTAAATCTAGAGCCAATTATGTGATAATTGACTATGGACTTTTGTATCATATTCTATTATTAATAAAGATAAAGTTTGATTATTATATTTATTTCATATTTATGCCAAATGACTAAATATAATAATATTTTTGAGTAGTAGGTTTTAATCTACATCATATCAATTAGTTGAATTGATAGTGAGATGATGTAGAGAACACTATTCTTAACTATTCTTAGTCAAACATTAATATTCAAGAACAATATTAATGCATTGAGACTAGTATGTAGGTCAATTGATGGCTTGATCTCACAAGTCATGGATATGTGATATCACGTTGTGATCCGCCATAAGAAAGTTTCATGGATCGTTATATGAGTGTCATAAACTTTCTCATGTGACTATTAGTATGAATATTCGTTAGACCTGAAATCACTACGGTTTCCTATATAAGGAGTTGTGTACTTTGGTATCGTCAAACGTCACCCGTAACAGGGTGGACTATAAAGGCGATCACTGCGTATGCAACGAATTATACGGAGAGATGTGAGTGATGTAGATGAGATCTATCCCTCGCATATGACAGGAGTGATATCTGTGGGCTCCTTGATCGAGTAGGACTACTAAATGCATGATCATGCTCAAATGAGTCAATATGAGATATTGAGCTCATTTGCTTGAGTGAGTCTATCAAGGATCAAAAAACACAAATATTGATATTGAGGATGACATAGTCTATGCCTCATAATCAATCTAGATATCGAGGATAGAAGGACATCATCATACATTATGGTAGTCACAGAAAGGTTAGGTCGGATCTCGACTTTCTCGTCACTTGGGTAGCAATGATGCATTGCTAGATGTCGTTCATTGCTTATGTATCTAAAGCAGTTTAGACACATTACCAATGTTACGAGAACCTATTGAATTAAACACAGAGGATACGATGCTTCGGAGATTGATTGATTTTAGTTTGACTAAAATATGATCCGAATTGGATTAATTAAGTTAGACTCAAGTGAATCCAATTGGATTATGATATTAAGTCTAATTTGAGTTAGACTCATTTAGATTAGACTCAACCAAGTTTGAATGAGATATTGATTCATTAAAATATTTAATTAATTAATATAGAGAAAGGCTAAGAGTTTTTCTCTTTATTGGATGAAGAGCCAACATGAGAAATATGTGTTCTATTTGGGTTTTAATTGGTTTTAATGTGGGGAAGCTAAAGAGGTAAAAATCTTTCATATTCATTAGATGAATATAAAAAAATTTTCTTGTATTTTTCAAAAAGAGAACAATATATTTTGAGCTATCTTCTCCCTCTTGGTCGAACACTCATTTTCTTCCTCCTTGTTTTGATCGAATCTCCTTGTGTGACTAGCACCACAAAGGTGATTCTTCTTCGAAGCTTGAGATAGTGATTATGTGGATATATACGCATAGAAGCACAGATGCTTGAACGTGCAAGAGATTCGGCGAACCGAGAATGAGCGGGATAAGCGAAGGGAACACTTCAAATTAAGATATAGATCTATTAGATAGATAAATCGAACTTCGTATGAGTTTTTTTTCACAAGGATCGCTCGTTGGGATCCTATTTTCGTTACAAATTTTATTATTTGTCGTATAAGATTCCCCACACATGCACCATGTAATTAGGAGTTATATGTTGCTTTAATTTTTACCATGAGAGTTCTTTTTGATTTATATCATGAAAAATTGACACATACATTTTATGCCGTACTTATCTACAAGACACATGTATTAAATTAATTTCATGCAATTAGCAACAATTGATATCCTAAGTAGGAATGCCAATTAAGGTTGTCATAGGTTGATTTGCATGATCACCTAGTGTAGGGAGAATACAAGTCTTATCTCACAAAAATCATAAAGGTTAACTTGTAATGTGTATTAAGACATATAGATGCAAGTGAAATGTTAGGGTGATGAGTGAGGATTAAGGTGTGATTCATTAAGATGAATCGAACATCATCAAAACACTTGGTTTATGATTTGACTAATTATGGAAAAAGCTTATGCACAAGGCATATGCATATAATCCAAGAATCATAGTTGGAAATTATTTAAAAAAAAGCTTTCTAAAAACTTAATTTACCGTTGATAGAAGTTACCATTGAGGACTTTGATAAAAAGTTGGGGTAAAACATTGAATATTTTAATGGTTTCAAACTTTATGTCATTTTTTGAAAATGAAGATTATTTTCTTAGAAAATTATTTTTACTTGATAATTCTTAAAATAAATAATATCTTATATGAAATTACATATATATATTTTAGAAAATATAGATATATTTATGAGTTTTTGAATTTGGATTGTTAAAATTTTCAAATAGTAGTTAACTAGGCTTAGAGCAGTTGAGTGGAAGGTCATCTAGTCGATTGACGCAATATGAAACACTATGAAATTTCAATTTAAGTTGAATTATGGTATGTTAAGTGTTTCATATCCTAATCCATAGTATCTAGTCAATCTCAAAGCTGTTGATGGCTCAAAGTTTGTAAAATCGGAGAAGGATGATGCATCCGAGGGACCATAGGATGAGGAGCATTGGAATATGACAAGTCGAGGAGGAGATTTACATAAGAAAAGACAAGAACGATGCTTAAGGAGGAGCCATAGACTCAAAGCATTTGAGGGATACAACTTTATGATAGAAGACCTTAAGATTTAAAGATACTCTAAGTAAGATGAGTAGAGTGATTTGTATATATGGGGTGGAAGATAGATAAGCAACTTAGGCATCCTCGACCGTAGAACTAGTTGGAGTTAGGATGCTAGTTGACTGATTGTGAGATTCAATCAACTGGTGATCTAAATATACATATATCCCAATTTAAATCTGTTTGGGGTATTATGATTGAATAAGTTGACTAATGGGTAAGAATCTATCAACTTGATGGTATCAGACTTAGCAAATGAAGAGAAGGTTGTACAGTTAACTAGGCAAGTTAACTATAATTCATCTGAGGAAATAGAATGGTTCAAAGTCAACTGGAGGAGTTTTACGGTCTGTTAGCTGCATTTTAGAATCTATCTGAGTTCGTTTTGACTTGGTTTACTTCGGATTTGTCATCGTATCGGGTTTATCGGATTTCGATTTACTCGATCCTGTTGTGAGATGGAGCTGTCACGGCAGAAGATCTCCGGGCAGTAAAGCTGTAAGTATTTCTGGTATATTTCTGCATTAGTTAGAAAAATTTATAGTGGTTATATATACCAGGTACGTTTTATTTTATTATATGGCCTCTATACTTCGAGGTCGAGGTCGAGGACGAGGTCGACGCCTGGGACGACCTTGTTGGTGCAATCTTTGCCCCAAGTGCATTGAGTTTCAATGTTTGGTTAAACCATGTTTAAAGTAAGGCAATACTTGTGATCTAACATGTGCGATGCAAGTTTGCAGGAAAGTCTAAGCGTAGTCTTGGCAAAGAAAAGTCCAAGTGTAGTTTTGGCAAAGGAAAGTCCAAGTGGGAAGTCTTGGCAAGGAAAAATCCAAGTGGGAAGTCTTGGCAAGGAAAGTCCAAG
>NC_133881.1:7834128-7928105 GCF_044706935.1 Curcuma longa
AGAGATTCGGCGAACCGAGAATGAGTGGGATAAGCGAAGGAACGCTTCAAATTAAGATATAGATCTATTAGATAGATAAATCGAACTTTGTATGAGTTTTTTTTCGTATGGATCGCTTGTTGGGATCCTATTTTCGTTACAAATTTTCTTATTTGTCGTATAAGATTCCCCACACATGCACCATGTAATTAGGAGTTATATGTTGCTTTAATTTTTACCATGAGAGTTCTTTTTGATTTATATCATGCAAAAATTGACACATACATTTTATGCCATATATACTTATCTACAAGACACATGTATTAAATTAATTTCATGCAATTAGCAACAATTGATATCCTAAGTAGGAATGCCAATTAAGGTTGTCATAGGTTGATTTGCATGATCACCTAGTGTAGGGAGAATACAAGTCTTATCTCACAAAAATCATAAAGGTTAACTTGTAATGTGTATTAAGACATATAGATGCAAGTGAAATGTTAGGGTGATGAGTGAGGATTAAGGTGTGATTCATTAAGATGAATCGAACATCATCAAAACACTTGGTTTATGATTTGACTAATTATGGAAAAAGCTTATGCACAAGGCATATGCATATAATCCAAGAATCATAGTTGAAAATTATTTTAAAAAAAGCTTTCTAAAAACTTAATTTACCGTTGATAGAAGTTACCATTGAGGACTTTGATAAAAAGTTGGGGTAAAACATTGAATATTTTAATGGTTTCAAACTTTATGTCATTTTTTGAAAATGAAGATTATTTTCTTAGAAAATTATTTTTACTTGATAATTCTTAAAATAAATAATATCTTATATGAAATTACATATATATATTTTAGAAAATATAGATATATTTATGAGTTTTTGAATTTGGATTGTTAAAATTTTCAAATAGTAGTTAATTAGGCTTAGAGCAGTTGAGTGGAAGGTCATCTAGTCAATTGACGCAATATGAAACACTATGAAATTTCAATTTAAGTTGAATTATGGTATGTAAGTGTTTCATATCCTAATCCATAGTATCTAGTCAATCTCAAAGCTGTTGATGGCTCAAAGTTTTGTAAATCGGAGAAGGATGATGCATCCGAGGGACTATAGGATGAGGAGCATTGGAATATGACAAGTCGAGGAGGAGATCTACATAAGAAAAGACAAGAACGATGCCTAAGGAGGAGCCATAGACTCAAAGCATTTGAGGGATACAACTTTATGATAGAAGACCTTAAGATTTAAAGATACTCTAAGTAAGATGAGTAGAGTGATTTGTATATATGGGGTGGAAGATATATAAGCAACTTAGGCATCCTCGACCGTAGAACTAGTTGGAGTTAGGATGCTAGTTGACTGATGGTGAGATTCAATCAACTGGTGATCTAAATATACATATATCCCAATTTAAATCTGTTTGGGGTATTATGATTGAATAAGTTGACTGATGGGTAAGAATCTATCAACTTGATGGTATCAGACTTAGAAAATGAAGAGAAGGTTGTACAGTTAACTAGGCAAGTTGACTATAATTCATCTGAGGAAATAGAATGGTTCAAAGTCAACTGGAGGAGTCACCTAAATTTTAGTAGAAGAGCATAAAATGTCTAGTAGTCAACTCATGCATAAAATTGAGCATGGAGGAGTTGACTGATGGTTTAAACCAGTCGACTAATGCCATAATGATGATCTCAAATAGAGCTGAAAATGGAAAGATCCACAACACAATGTGGATAAGGTTTGGAGATTAGTCAACTGACATGCAATGAGTCGTCGACCGATGGTCATCAGGTCAATCAACAAGAAGATTCGAGCTTAAGGTTATAAATAGGGCTTGAAGGATCACGAGAAGGATAACATTGATATGAAATATACATTCAAGCTCAACCTCATTTAAGCTTCCATTGTCTCTTATTCTACTTGTATTTTCTATTTATCATTGGTTGATTATAAGAGGCTTCTTCTACCTCAATTGTGGACGAAAAGAGGAAAGTTATAGACATCACGTCCATAGGTTGTGGAGTAGCATTCTAGGGATTGTGAATCACATATATCCTCGTGTCACTTTTGTTTGCTTTCTTATTTGTGTTCTTTAATTCCGTTGCACATTATTTTTTATAGAATACTAAATTGTAAGTGAGTTTTGGTATTCATCCCCTGCTACAACACCGACATCCTGATCCAACAATTGGTAGTAGAGCAGATTTGCTCTTTGAAGGACTAATCACCTTGAGAGTATCAAGAGGATGAATTTAAAAATTCCAAGTAGAGATGTGCTCTAGTTGTGGAGGATAAGAATTGAGACATGGTTCAAAGCTGACTTCGATGTCACCTTATCCATGGAATATGGATGGGAAATACCATAAGTCAAAAAGGCGAGAACCTTGCAAAAGAAGAAATGATGAAACTTCAAATTGAGAAAGGTAACAAGAAACATATTGAGTCTCTTGAAAATTCAAAAAGAGGTAGTTAACAATGAAGAAAAAGTTGAAGAGATTGTCAAGAAGAAATCTGAAGAAAAATTTAAAATTCCACAAGAAGAAGAAGAGAAAGTAGCACCAAGGCTATTGATTGAAGAGGAAAAGGGACCCTCCTCAGTGAATAAGTCATGTGAAAATCCTTCCACTTCTCCAAAATGCAACGAGGAACAAATTCTAATAGAGGAGGAGATCACAAAAGATCAAGCATCAAGTACCTCAAAGTTAAGATCAAGTAGCACATTGCTTTAGATGTACACAAAATGGTCACTATAAAATCAGTGTAAAATCACCCCAAAAAAGTAAAGTCTCAATTTAGTGAATTAAAAGTTTCATCTAATCAAAGTTGAAGAAGATCGGAAGATAGAAGAACAAGATCATATAATTTGCTTCACGTGCAAAGAAAGGGGGTCACTAGCACTCAAGTGTTCAATTGGAAAAATGGTAAAGAAAAAGAAGCAAACAAGAAAATGGAAGAAAATAAAAAGATTAGACCAAGGGGGAGTTTCAAAGGTAGAGGGTATCATCTGTTGGCTCAGAATCGTGGATTCTTCTCGTTGGGATTCCCGTTGCATTTTATTTCTCGTTTTCTTTTCTCCTTGCTTTGTGCTGCCGGTGTGTGTGAATCATCGTGAGCCAACATCATCTCCCTATTTAACTCTGAATTCGAAATTTTGTTCTTCCAAGCATAATTTAAGTCTATATGATGTAAACCTATTCATAACCATAGTTTTGGACATCATACTAATGTACATCAAAATTCTAAGGTAAATGTGAAAATTTGAAAAACATTATAGAAAAATCTTATTGGACGAAGACTAGAAGAGAATCCAAGATTAAAACTATTGGGAAACATGGATGCCCAAAGAGTTTTTGATCAACCCGATTGGATCCAACTTGGTTTGGGATACCAAAATCACTATTTAAACCATAGATGACCCTTAGGGTCAATCATATTGGAATATATGTAATAATTATTATACGGTTGATATTGCATAAGTATGAAATATATTTGAAAAGTATTTTCAATATTTTCAAAATTTGATATTCAAAATTTAAAAAATTGACATATATGGTAGTTTTGAGTATTTTCATATTTGCATTCAAAATTAAATTTCAACATGCATTTGGAGAAAATAAATTTTTAAAAAAATATAATTCATTGATTTATAAACTTGACATAGTTTAAGTGTCAGCCGAACAAAGCATACATATTGATAAGACCGTTTTGTGTCGCACTATGGTATCAAATAAATATCTGAACCCCTCTACACTAATATAACATAGGGGATGACCCATATCATATCTCATAAGGAATGTAATTGAGATGATAAATCTTAAGATGAAATGTTATTAGTTTTGGGGTTTTGGTGTTGTAATTGGAGGTTTGGGTTTTGAATTGCTAAGACTAATGAATGATAGACAATGTAAGTAATTAAAACTTAATCTAACTAAACTACGATTGCAATGAATCAAAGGAAACACAAGCATTCAATGAAACATATTCTAATCTAACCTACTTGCATCCAAATGAAGAACAAACATCTCTAACATTCAAATAAATTAAAGCATTGAAGGAATGAAATGAATTAAAATGTATTGACACAAATAAAAGTAGCAAGTGTTAGTAGTAGCCCTAGAGCTAATTATGTGATGATTGACTAGGAACTGTTGTATCATATTCTATTATTAATAAAGACAAAGTTGGTTATTATATTTACTTCATGTTTGTACCATGGTTATTATATTTACTTCATGTTTGTACTAAATGACTAAATATAATAATATTTTTGAGTAGTAGGTTCTAATCTATATTATATCAATTAGTTGAATAGATAGTGAGATGATATAAAGAACACTACTCTTAACTATTCCTAGTCAAATATTATTATTCAAGGACAATATTAATGCATTGAGACTAACATGTAGGTCAATTTACTTGATCTCACAAGTCATGGATATGCGATATCACGTTGACACATGGATATATATTAGAGAATATATATTGAATTGATCCACCATGAGAAAGTTTCATGGATTATTATATGAGTGTCATAAACTTTCTTATGTGACTATTGGTATGAATAGTCCTTAGGCCTAAACTCACTATGGTTCCCTATATAAGGAGTTGTGTACATTGATATCGTTAAACACCACCTATAATAGGATGGACTATAAAGGCAATCACTGGGTATGCAACGAATTATGCAGAGAGATGTGAGTGATGTAAATGAAATCTATCTCTCTCATATGAAGGGAGTGATATCTGTGGGTTCCTTGATCGAGTAGGACTACTAAATGCATGACCATGCTTAAATGAGTTAATATGAGATATTGAGCTCATTTGCTTGAGTGAGTCTATTCAAGGATAAAAAAATATAAAGATTGATATCGAGAATGAAATGGTCTATGCCTCATTGATCAATCTAGATATCAAGGTTAGAAGGACATCATCATACATTATAGTAGTCATGAAAAGGTTAGGTCGGATTTCGATTTTCTCATCACTTGGGTAGCAATGATGCATTGTTAGATGTCACTCATTACTTATGTGTCTAAAGCGGTTTAGACACATTACCAACGTTACGAGAACCTATTAGGTCACACACAAAGGACATGTTACTTCAGAGATTGATTGATTTTAGTTTAACTAAAATATGATCCGAATTAGATTAATTGAGTTAGACTTAAGTGAATTCAATTGGATTATGGAATTGAGTCTAATTTGAGTTAGACTCATTTAGATTAGACTCAACCAAATTTAAATGAGATATTGATTCATTAAAATATTTAATGAATTAATAATAGAGGAAGACTATGAGTTTTTCTCTTCATTGGATGAAGAGAAGATGAAGAGCCAACATGAGAAACATGTGCTCTATTTAGGTTTTAATTGGATTTAATGTGAGGAAGCTAAAGAGGAAAAAATCCTTCATATTCTTGAGATGAATATAAAAGGTTTTTCTTAAATTTTTCAAAGGTGCACAAGGCATTTTGAGCTCTCTTCTCCCTCTTGGCCAAACACTCCTTTTCTTCCTCATCCTTATTTTGGCTGAATTTCCTTGTGTGGCTAACACCATAAAGGCGATTCTTCTCCGAAGCTTAAGATCGTATTTGTGTGGATATGCATAGAGGCATGAACGCTTGAATATGCAAGAGATCTGGCGAACCGAGGATGAGCGGGATAAGTGAAAGACATGCTTCAAAGGTATAGATCTATTAGATAGATAAATCAAACTTTGTACGAGTTTTCTTTCGCATGGATCGCTCATTGGGATCCTATTTCTGCTATAAATTTTATTATTTATCGCATAGGATTCCCTACAACAAGAATATAAGGGACATTAAAACAAACACAGCAAGCATGAAAATTAATTAAAGCTACACTAAAGATAAGGTGGAGTTCCCTCCCTCCAATGGATGGGTGGTGGATATAGGATAGTGTAAAGCGCTAGAGGGGAGGGGGTGAATAGCGCTTTAGCGTTTTTCATGATTTTTGAAATTCATTCGTTCGATTGCGTAAATCAAAAGTGCGATTGCAGAAGACTTAAAATAAAGGACAAGAACAGTAAAGGAAAAGAGACACGATCTTTTTTTTACTTGATTCACAGCCGAAGGCTGCTACTCTAAGGCCCACGATTTGTGACCGTTTCTGATGGTCAATCCACTAGTAAACTTATTTCCTAATGGAAACAAGTTGAATCGATTATAAAATATTTCATGATAAAGCCAATTTATCAGAATTACAAATTAATACAAATGAACTTTGTTACCCCAATTGTCGGAGCTTCTTGATCCTCGATTGAGCGTGATTCCGGCGTTACGGCGGCGTTACGGTTGCTTCTAGATATTCAGGGCACCGTCGTCTAAACAGGGTTTGCTCGTGGAAGATTAGAAAAATTGTTATCTCAAGTCTCTGGTCGAGGTTGCTCATATAACCCACTCAGGTAGACTCTAGCCAATCTCAGGTCGACCTCACCTAGGCAGCGATCCTCTTTCTCCGTGCTAACTTTACCTTTAGGTCAACTCGAGTCCCTACTCAGGTTGACTCGAAGCTGACGTGGAGCTTGTTGATAACTTTTACCTTCCGCTGCGCTATCCAGTGCTCAGGTCGACTGGAGTACCTAATCAGGTCGACTCCAATCCGACGTGGAGAGTTTTTGATATACTTCGACTTCTACTGCAGTTATCCAAGCTCAGGTCAACTTGAGTGCTCATTCAGGTCGACTCCAACATCTGAACCTTGGATAACTATGCCTGGAGTCTAAGTACTTTACCTCTCCAATCTGCATAAAAAGTTAGCCCCAAAAACATGTAAAGTACAGGTGGAGAGTCAGTTCTCAGAACTGTCTCTTGGTCTTAACTTTAGGTTTCCAGTGAAACCTTGAATTAGACCGATGCCTAATGTTCCTCTCAGGAACGCGTCTTGACCCACTCCTCTTAGGAGAGTATACTTGATTGCCAACCAAGTTCTCCAGACTTATTGGACTTTTGCTCGGCTCTGTCCTTGACCCCAAGGGTTTGCTGTTACGACTCGATCCTCTAGACCGCCCAGACTTCACCACGTCCTCTGGTCTCCTAACCGTACTCGACTTAGATTTGGCCATGCTTTTCAGTCCTCAAACACTGCATGAGTTTGCACCTGGTGCTCTTGACTCTGCCAAGACTTTCGCCTGATCCTTCAGATCAAGACTTGCCCTTGCTTGGCCTCTAGCTAGGACTTTGTCCGTTGCCTAACCTCAACTAGGACTTTACCTGTACTCCATGCACACTAGATTAGCAATATCAGTCCAACACACACTTAACTTGAACCTAGTGCCATTATCAAAACTAAGGTTCGATCATCTAGTGCTTCCCGCACCAACAATCTCCCCCTTTTTGATTATGACAACTCAAGTTTCAAGTTAAGTTAAAAAATAATATTAACTTTATAACAGAACAGAGTTTAACAATATGCTATGCATGAAGTGCAAGTGTAACTCAAACTCTCCATGCTTCAGGGCTCCCCCTGAATTTTCACTTAGTTAAAATCAAGTAAGTTTTTGAAAAATAGTATTCTTTCAGTTCTCTCCCCCTGAACTTGATATTGCTTAGTTTGACCAAACTTAGCTAAATTAATCAAGTCCTTAAAATAAAACTTTAAGTTTTGAGAATTTAAAAAAAAATGTAAACTTTTTCAAACAATATAGATTTAGAGCTTAAGTTCAAAAAATTACTTAACTTTTCAAAACATGTATTTCAAGTTTTTGAAAAATATCTAAATTAAAATCTGGACTTGAAAAACATTTTTGAAATCTTTTTGAAAATATTTTTCAATTCCTTGAAACATATTTGAACTTGAAAAATCTTTTTCTGAATATTTAACTTTTTGAATTTTAAAACTTTAATTTGAAAAACTTGAAACTAGTATCAAAATAGAGACACGACACATGACTTAGTGAAGTCATCTTGAGAAAATATCGGCGTGGATACGAGTAGCGGCAATCTTTCTTAAGATTGCTAATTGATGTCATTTCTGCTTTGCATCATCCAATAGGTATACTTTATTTACGACACTGTTCAATGATTATATTTGCATACGTGTGTATCCTCATGTGGGTTTTATGCATAAATTATAATAATATAGATTATTACGCTTCACTGCTTATTTATTGAAATAAAAATTTAAAATGTGCATAGAGAAATTCAACATTTATGTTTGTTCTTGGCTGATACTCAATGTCATACTCGTCAAGCTCCATGGTCTATTTGATCAAGTGTCTAAAAGCTTCTGGATTAGTTAATATTTGGCTCAAAGTACTATTGGTGAGCACCATGATAGAATATAAGAGGAAGTATGATGAGAGTCTTCAGGCGGGTAACATTAATGCTAGAGCAAGCTTCTCCAATGTGGTGTAACAAGTCTCAGTGTCTTTCAATAGGTGGCTTGAGAAATAGATAGGTTGCTAGATGCTTCCTTCTTGCTGCACCAGAACTAAATCGAGAGCTCCTTCAGAAGCCAACAAATATAGCCACAGAGGTTTGCCTGTTATAGATTTAGACAGAATAGGAAGAGTTGTCAGGTATGTTTTTAAATCATTAAAAGCTTGCCACACTTCTCATTCCAAGTGAATCTAATAGCTTTGCGTAATATTTTGAAGAATGGAAGGTTCTTCGTAGCTAATTGTGATATGAATTATGATAATGCCATGATTCATCCGACCAACCTCTAAACTTCCTTGGTATTTCATGGTGAAGCCATATTTTGCAGGGTTTGGACTTTTTCGGATTGACTTCTATCCCTCTCTCAATGACTATGTATCCGAGGAAGCGACCACTTTTCACGCCAAATAGACACTTGCTCAGATTTAATTTAAGATTATACCTCCACAAGGTATTGTGTGTCTCCTTGACATCACTAATCAAGTTTTCAGCCTGAGTTGATTTAATTAGTATGTCATTCATGTATACCTCAATGATGCAGCCTATCTAGTGTCTGA
This sequence comes from Curcuma longa, assembly GCF_044706935.1. Lineage (NCBI taxonomy): Eukaryota > Viridiplantae > Streptophyta > Magnoliopsida > Zingiberales > Zingiberaceae > Curcuma > Curcuma longa. Next base: position 7,843,074 of record NC_133881.1, read on the forward strand.
AAACCCAATCCATGAGTAGTTGATAAGTAGCTCCTACTTTTTTCAATCCAAAAGGCATAATCGTATAACAAAAAGTCTTGTCAGAGGTGACAAAACTAACCTTTTCTTGATCTTCCTTAGCCAAAGGGATTTAGTGATATCCTTGATATGCATCTAGCATACATATGAATTCATATCTTGAGGTCGACTCTACTAGATGATTAATTTTGGGGAGCGGATAACAATCCTTGGGGCAGACTTTGTTGAGGTCTCGAAAGTCGATACAGACTCATCATTTTCCTTCGGGTTTACGTACCAACACTATGTTCACTAGCTAAATTGGAAATTGGACTTCTCGGATGTGCCCGACCTCAAAGAGTTTGGTGATTTCACTATGGATGACTTTGTCTTACTCGGGTCCAAAGTGTTGCTTTTTTGTCGAATAGGTCGAGACTTTGAGAAGATGTTGAGTCAATATTCTATATTATGGTCGATGCTACTCCTGTGATTTCATGAGGAGACCAGGCAAAAATATCATTATTCTAAATGAGGCAAGCGATCAAACCCTACCTTAAGTTCTGGTGCCAAGTTGGCTGCAATTTGAGTGACTTTGTTGAATCGGCCAAATACAACCTGTACTTCTTCTTTCTCATGTGGTAGTTGTTGGGCGGGCATTTCTTCTAAAAAGTCTACTTCCTCTCATGAAGTTCTCCACGTCTTTTTAAGGTCTATATAAACCATCGCGATATAACATTTTCTAGAGACAACCTGATCTTCACTAACTGAGCTTATCTGATCAGCCATCAAAAACTTTAACTTCTAATAAAAAGTAGAGACTACCACTTCAAATGCGCTGAGTGCTATCCTTCCCAAAATGACATTATAGGAGAAGGAGAACTAACGGTTGTATTTCATGTCTGGTGAATCCGAATAGAACTATCAACATGGACCTTAGTTCTTCTCAGTCGATCTGCATTCGATCAAAGGTCTCTTTGAATAATACGTTGATGGAGCTTCCTATATCAATGAATACTTTAGCCATATCATAATTTGCTATCACCACATGAATTACCAAGGCGTCATCGTGAGGAGTAGAAACTCCTTCCAAATCTTGTGGTCCAAAAGCTAATGATGGGCCCTTTCTCTTGGCCCCTCCTGGTTCCTATATCGTAACTTTCCAGCCTTCGTCCGTGAGCTTCCGTGCTCGATTGGAGTCTCCGTCAATAGAACCACTTGAGATCATATTGATGGTGCCATGGTGGGGTATGTTGCTTAGGCAGTTTCTATCTAAGTTTAGACAATCTTTTCGTCGATCATCACACGATCGTGACATCGATTAGGAGAACGTCGTCGTGGGGGTTCTGCCTCCTGGTGTTGGATAGGACTGGGTTGGTGCTAGTCCGATCTACTTCCTAAGTCCTCGCACCGAGAATACTTACAAAATAGGCATCTAGCTGTTGGAGGTGAGGTCCTCCTTTGTTGTCATTCCTTTAACTCGGCTGACTTCTTGAGCGAGTTGTAGACATTCTTGAGTGTCATGACTATATGACTAATAGTACATACAGAATCAAACCGGCTATTTTAGAGGAATCTGATTTGGTATTTCTATAAGGGGTAGGATTGGAGGCCACGACCTATACTGTGAGTCCTTCTCGTCGATTGGGCATATAACTGAGTTACAGTGTGGTCTTACTCATCAGCGTAGGTTGAAAAGGATTTCTTATCCTATCGAGGAGTGACTGAGACATTGTTCCTGCGAGTGAGCTAGGTTTCTTCTAGATGTATGTACTTCTTAGCCCATTCTAACAATCTTGCATAATTTGTTAGGGTTTTTTCACTAAGGATTTGAAGAATTTCTCCATCCACCAAACCTTGGGAAAAGGCGCTGGTTAGTACCTCCGAAGGAGTCGAGGGGCATTCCAAATGACCTGATTGAACCACTGGATATATTCCCAAAGAGTTTCTCAAGGCTTCTACTTCATGGTAAACAAATTTAGAAGAATCTTCTAATACCTCTTGCTACTGCAAATTGATGTAGGACTTTGAAATCTACGAAGGAATGGATGGAAGAGGCAGAAAGGCGACTGAACCACCGCTAGGCGGAACATGATAATATGGTTAGGAAGACTCAACATTTAACCCTATTGAGATATTGGTTCAATAAAGTAGCATTTTCAAAGCGGCATAGATGATCTTCCGAATCTGATGATCTCGTGTACTCCCCTAATTGTGGTTACTGAAAATGCCAAGGTAACTCTTGTTCGAGAAATTTTTTGGAGAAAGGCGTTCCTTGTATGTTTACCTCACTAGTGGCCACTATCTTGCCTTTGCGATCATGAGGGGGTGTCCCAACTCAAGATTCATGTGAATCCTCACCAGGAAGGGTTATCTCTTTGTTAAGAGAGTTCATAATGGATATGCCCCCCCCCCCCCCCTAATGGTGGTGACACTTTGCCAAAAAGAAAAGGTTCACCCTATGAGGGACGAGGAGCTCCTAGGGGTGAAGGCTGTAATAACAAGTGTTGTTGCAGTACTTTTAGCATCGCTTGGGATACCATCTCATTAATCTTCTCTGGCGTAATGGATATTACTTCGCCATAACTTTTTTCTCCTGACAGAGCTATGATTGTCATTAATTCTTCCGGTATTAACCATCACAGTGTCTTGGCTCAGACTTTCCATAGATGGCATCAATTTATTATGGCCAAAACCCATAGATAATCAAGCCACCGATCAATTAACGGGTTGACGTGCACCCTCGCTTGAGATAGTCACCAGAAGGAATGAAGAGACTCTGAAAAGTACTCAAAAAGAGAGTTAGAATGGTACTGGAGATGGATCCCAGCAAACCACTCCGATGCTCAAGTTAGGATTTTACGAGAGGAAGGAGATTAAAGATTTGAAAAAATTAGAATTTTGTGTGCACATACTTGTGCCCATAGGTATAAGCAACCTTCTATAGAATTACTAATGTGTCCAATCTCTGAAACATAAGCATCCGTTTAGGATTTGTTCTAAAATTCTTGTTACCGTTTATGGTATACTCTGATATATGCGCTCCCATTGTCCATGTCTTATGGGATATTTTTCTTTGCTTTCCAAGAGAAACAGTCCTAGGATTTCATAGTCTTGTGGGTGAATCGACCTTATAAGCTCAACCTAGAAGCGGACGATGAGAGATCCGAAGCTGAGATGAGATCGACACAGAAGACTGAGTAGAAGCCGAGGTCGGGACCTGAGGCTTGAGATGAAGTTAGTGCATGAGACGGAGGAGAGCTCAAGGTCAGGTTGGCCCATGAGGCCTAGTAGAAGTTGAGGTTGAGACTTAAGGTTTGAGGCCGAGATGAGGTCAGCCTGTGAGGTCGATGTCAAAATCCAAGACTTGAAGCCAAGATGTGGTCGAGACTCAAGACTTGAGGTTGAGATGAGGTCAACCCGTGAGACTAAGCAGAGATCGAGATCAAGACCCGAGACTTGAGGCTGAGATGAGATCGGCCCGTGAGACCGAGCAGAGATCGAGGTCAAGACCTGAGACTTGAAGATAAGATGAGTTTGTCCTATGACGAACTCACGTGAGGCCGAGCAAAGTTGGAGGTTGAGACCTAAGGTTTGAGGCAGAGGTCGAGATCGAGACCCAAGACTTGAGGCTGAGATGAGGTCGAGGTCAAGGTTAGGACTCGACACTTGAGACTGAGATTACGTCGAGACCCAAGACTTGAGGCTGAGATGAGGTCAGCCTATGAGGCCGAGACCCATGGTCGAGCGGATACCGAGATCGGGACCAAGGCCGAGGTGAGATCAACACGTGAGGTCAAAGTCACCACCAGAGGATAATGTTATTAGCTTGCTATCCTTGATTTTGATTGATAACCCCACACTCATTCAGATCTTGTAGGCCGCATGGCCGTTGTAGGCTTCTGCTGTATCATCAATGAATTCAATCGTATGGATCAAGTTTGCCCAAGATCGATACACTGATCAAGACTGATCAGTAGACCGATTCATGTCTATAAAAGAACACCTTAGGAATAGAACTCGACATCAATTATTCTACTACTTTCTTTGTGCTTGAAAGAAAAGACAACAAGACTTTGCTCGTCCGACCAGAGAAGCGCCAAAAGGAGTGCAATGCACTCAGAGCTTCCAGATCAATCAACATGAGAGTTTATTTATATTTATTTTACAAGTTGTGCTATATTTTATATTCTTTGTGCTTATAATTAAATTGTAAGAAGTTTCTTCGCCTCCGAAAAAATTTCGAAAAGGAGATAGGCCTTGGAGTACCAACTTTGGAGGGTTGAGAATCAAGTAAATTTCATTGTCGTGTTTATTTGTTGTTTATTTAATTCCACTATAAGTTCTTATCTAATAGAAATGAACAATGATGAAACCAACACAAAAAGAACGATCAATATTCATCATTCCCTCTATCGATCTCACTGATCCTACACATATTACAAAGTCCCTATAAACTTTATGCACACACTAGTAGCACAAGAAATTATAAGTTAAAATCCTTTGCCGAACGTATCATAATATCTTGATCAAATACGACCATCCAATGGATAATTGCACCAACAATCTTCGCACTTAGAGTCTGATCAACTCAACAAGATTTGATTCTATTAGAAACACTCTGAGTCAACAAGTTTCTCAATAAAATCATGCTAGCAACTCTTCCATTTGAATTATAATTGACTAAAATTTATTCCAGTTGACAAGGGTAATTAAGTAAGTGGTTAGTAAACAACCCCTAAGGCTCATCTACATAAACATCAATCATGGTTTAGTCTTATCATCCATGAACAAATGTTTACGATAGAATCTTGTTGTTGCATAGAGTTGAGATAAACACAATCAAGCAGAGTAGAAGCTCACTTTTATAGGCTTTGATAATCTATCTTCTCTTTCATTCTTATTAGTATATCTTGTATAGAGAAGTACAACAATTGTACGTGATTTCTCTACTTTCAAAGAAAGAGATCTTTCATAAATAGAACTACAGGATTAGTCGGTCGGAAGGTTGAGAGATTTGATGTCAATTTAAAAAAATTATAGATATATTTTGGACGATGTAAATTCCCCGTCCCGGTCATTTTAGTCCCCACTACATCATCAATCCCATCAGTCTTAAATTGCACTTTGAAAATTGTTCTATCAATTGTAGATTTTTTTTTATTATGTGAATGACGGAATACAAAAGAATATAATTAGTATAAATATGGGCCCCTAATTGTATAAGCAGCAACGATTTCTTTGTGCATTCTTGCCGTTTGATCCATCAACAATGTACACACGAGATCTTTGATACCATCTACAACTTCTTTTGTCCACATTGATTTTATAACATAGTGATATGGACTCGATTATGTTTTTGATTCACACAAAATTTGAATTCACACATGTAAGTCGTTTATGTCATTAATCATGGAAAACGATTGTCTTCTGTTATCTTGTATTTTAATTTAACTAAGTAGAATATTCATTCATCCCTTAGCGATAGTCATAGAGGTGACATATCGAAAAAAAACACCTTTGTGCAACCAAGGATCGATAACCTCCTCCAACGCACCATTTACACTAGAAGCTCTTCTTGACAAGATATCAATGGAATTATGTATGTCTCTTAATAATATATATAGATAAATAATATATACACAACTCAAGCAGCAATTATAGATAGAATAGGTTTCATCTAGAAGTAAACGCTGGCACCATATTAATTGTTTGTCGATTTCAATTTTCTTTGCGGTCGTGGCCACCGGCAATTGGTTAAGTGACGACGACACAACTATTCATTTGCTCGCTCAAGATATTAAAAAATAATGTTAGTTTATGCAAGTAACTTGTGCTCATTTCAACGTGCTTGATTAATGAATGCATCGACAGCAAATTGACCTGGCCTCGTGGTGCACGAGTTCATTATTTGAAGCCGTCCGAACCCATCAATTGCCTAGCCACCTTTCATTGTTTTGAAATATAACCGTCCCAAGGGACAGCCAGCTCACTGTGGCTGCCTAAACAACTCTGAAACATTATTGCTTGGCCTCGCCTTTAATGTCCAAGGCTACGTTACTTCCACTGAAAATGTCTGCATTTCGCGTTATCCTCAGGATTTGAGTCCCTGCGTATAATATAAAACCAACCCCTTCATCCCTTTCCATTCTCCTGCACTACCATCATCCCTCCTTCCGTCTGTGCGCAGCCATGGCAGAGGAGTTTGAAGCGCTCACCAGAGCTTTCTCCGGTTAGTTAGTCATATGCAGCTTCCTGATCATGAATAGCAACGGCGTATAGTTCTTGTGTTGGTAATTAATTGTGATGTTGTGATGAATTAAGGTCTCGGTGGTTTGGGGGTGGATGAGAGTTCGTTGGTCGCCGCGATCTCCAAATGGCGCAAGCAGCCGGAGAAGCGCGGAGGATTCAGGAGTGCCTCTCACTTCTTCAACTCCAAGGGAAGCTTTGACCGATGCGAAGACACTTTCATCCGAGTCATTGAGGAGGAATTCGCACGTTTCAAGGTAAGGCTTCGCTGGATCATTTTGCCATCCAGTTGACATAGCAACTTCTGCAATATTCAAGAAATTAATACTTTTGCTTTAGGTGTGATCAAATGGGATTTCAGCCAAAGATCTAAGTAAGAAATTCAAAATACACCTTGTGGTGAAGATCAAAAAGAAATATGTTAATAATTTCAGTTTATTTGTGAGAAATTGCAGCCTTAATTTTGCCTCAAAAAAAACATGTATACAAATAATACGACTCTGATCAGGAGTTCCAAACCTGTTCCCATATAATAATTGTTTTGCTCTCCCTCGATTACTTCTTTGGTATTGATCTTGCTTCACAGTCTTGATAAGAACTAGCTTGTAGAATTTTCCTCTGCTTGAAAAGAATTCCACATTAATTACATGATGTAATGTGCTTTTAGAAACAACAGCGAGTTGTCATTTCTCATGGCAATATTTTAGGAACATGGATCATAGGAGCTAATATTTGCAGGATATCATGGTGGAATGGGCAATGCATCCATGGGAAAGGGATGCACGATGGATTCACCTAGTCCTCCACAAGGGTTATCCAATCAGTGTGATAGTTGAGATTGCTAGTACCAGGTCTTCCGATGAGCTTCTTGGAGTAAGGAAGGCCTACCATGCTCTTTACCACCATTCTATAGAGGAAGAAGTCGCTTACCGTGTCAAGGAAAACTACTCCGGAGTAAGAACTTGAATTCTCTTCACTTACATATATGATCCAATTCTTTATAACACTTGGATGAATAACCATGGTCCGTTGGCGCGTGGTCAGCTTCTAGTTGGACTTGTAAGCGCATACAGATACGAAGGTCCTCGAGTCGATCATGAGATGGCAAAGTCTGAGGCCAAGATACTCGGAAACTCAATCAAGAATGCAGGCAAAAAGAACCCTGTAGAGGATCAGGAGGTCATTAGGATACTGACAACAAGAAGCAAAGCACATCTCTCCCTTACTTTCAAGCACTACAAGGAAATGTTTGGCAAGTCCATTGATCAGGTAGCTTGAGATTGTAAATTTGAATCTATCTGAAAATTCTAGTTATTCTTTTTCTTATCTTTATTGATCATCTCAAATGTAAATTTTTGTCACTATGAGCAGGATTTAGTGGATGAATCATGCCTAAAAGAAGCAGTGCAGTGCTTGGAATCAGCTGCAAAGTATTTCAGCAAGGTAAGCCTACTAAGTGATCTTATTCTTCTTGATGCCAAAGAATGAAGAAAACAAAGTTGTATTTGGAATTCAGGTAATTGACAAGGCTTTCAAAGGAGCACCTAGGACTGGGAAAGATTCACTTGCAAGAGTGATTGTAAGTCGAGCTGATGTGGACATGGAAGAGATCAAAAAAGCTTATCAAGAGCAATACAATGCCAAACTGGAAGACATGATCGTAAAGAATACCCATGGCAACTACCGGGAAGCATTGCTTTCCTTAGTACAAAACTGAGATCATTTATATATGTTATCGTCCATCATATGTCATGTTCCAACCAGTGCATGTTCTCTACGTATCTAGAAAAGCGTTTGAATGGGTGAATAAAATTATAGGATGTAGATTCAATTGAGGCAATAATGAGTTGAGACTGAATATATGCTCAGTCTCTATTGTGTGGTCTGAGTGACTATTAAACATTTGTTCTCATCATAAGTTTGTTATGGGTGATCTTGATCTGTTGTACTCGTTTGAAGGTGAAATTTGATATATATGATGATGCAGATTTTCTCGAGATGAAATTTGATTGATGGTCGCAAGTATTCTTAAACTTTTTTTTAGTTTAAATGTGGAGGTTGAGGAATTGATAAGCTTAGAGGTGATTGATCCTCTTCTCCGAGGATACCTTAAAATGTGATTACTCATCTATGTCCTCGAAATAGTGGATCTAATGGTGGTATGGATGAAGGAATGTACTCAAGATGAAGAGCACAAGTTGGGAAAGTATAAAGGTTAAAGGTGGACTCACAGGGAAGGTAATTCTAATATAGAAAATAATCAAATCTTTTCTTACGGAGAGTCAATCAAATCATGAGTGATATAAAAACTAATCAAATCTTTCTTCATAGAGAGTCAATTAAATCATGAGTGATAAAGGATATAATTAGATTGATTTGATTGAGAATAATTTATTTTTAATAAAATATTTTTTTTATTTATTAATTTTTATTGTATAAAAATGTATCCTTGGTTCATGAATAAAATTGTGGGTGAGAATTTTTTTCATGATATCAGAGCGAGGTTCCTCTCTATAAATAAACACATGCAATTCTTCTCCTCCAAAGACAACCACAATGTCTATGGATTCTTCCACTCAATCTACGGTTGAAAAATCTTCTATCATCATCTCTTCTTTTTTCGGAAGCAACGTCTCATTCTTGCAAATTACATCTTAGTCATAATTATTTGCAATGGGCTCAGTCAGTAAAGATAGTCATTTATGGCAAAGAGAAGCTAGGTTATCTTACAGGCGACTCCTCTCAATCCACATCAAGTGATGCATCGTACCAGACATGGTTGGTCGAGAATTCAATCGTGCTTGCCTAGCTAATTAATTCTGTGGAACCCAACATTAGTTGTCGTTATCTTTGGTTCAAGACGACCAAGGAGGTGTGGGACACAACTTGAAAGATGTATTCCGATTTGGGCAATACTTCTTAGATTTTTGAGTTACGATCGAAGTTGAAAGAATTAAAATAAGGTTCAAATTCTGTAATATAATACTTCTCTAATCTTCAAAATCTTTGACAGGAACTTGATCTATTTTTTGAAGAAGATTCAACGTGCGTTGATTGTAATATTAAAATTTGCCGCAATATTGAAAAGGAGCATGTATTTGATTTTTTGGCCAGTCATAATCGTAATTTTGATGAGGTACGTAGTCGTATAGTTGCACGTGATCCATTCCCATCTCCTGAAGAAACCTTTGTAGAAGTCCGACGGGAAGAAGTCCGTCGTAAGGTCATGCTTAATGATGAGATTATAACACCATAATCCATTACAATAGATGTTTCAGCGTTGGTTTCTATAAAAAATTTCACACCAAATCAACATCAAAATAAACGTCTTTGGTGTGAACATTGCAACCGGTCAGGTCATACCAAAGATAAATGTTGGGAAATATATGGGAAACCAGCAAATTGGCAACCTCGAAAAAGGAATGAAGGTCGTGGATTTCATACTCAATCAAGCCAAGAAAAATCTGCTATCTTTGGTATTCCTACCCCCTTCACCAAAGAACAGATTGAACAATATTGCAAACTCTTCAACCAAATGACCCTCAATGCGTCTTCCAGCTCTAATGTTGGTTCATGCTCCATGACTCAATCTGGTAAACTCAATTCTACCTTTCGCAACCATTCAACGATCCCTTGGATCATTGATTCTGGGGCCTCTGACCATATGACAGGTGACTCATGTCTTTTTTTTCTTCCTATTATCCCTATTCTCGCCAGACTACTGTTAGGATTGCTGACGGATCATTAACTGTAGTTGTTGGTATATGCGATATTCAATTGTCTCAGCATATTATTTTGAAATCTATTTTTCATGTACCTACTCTAAAATACAATCTAATTTCTGTTAGCAAAGTCACCCTTGATAATCAATATTTTGCTAAATTCTTACCCTTCTCATGTCTTTTTCAGGACCTACTATCGGGGAAGACGATTGGCAATGCTAGAATTCACGAAGGTCTTTATTATTTCGAGGATAAAAATGGTCGGTCTTTGCTGTCTCATGTTGCTTTTTCTGATTCTAGTAATAGGGAAATAATATCTTGGCACTATCATCTTGGTCATCCTAGTTTTGGTTATTTGAAGCGTTTGTTTCCTTCATTGTTTACAAAAAAAGATCATTTGAGTTTCAATTGTGAAGTGTGTCAACTAGCCAAGCATACTCGCACCCATTTTTCTCCCAAACGATATAAACTATCTACTCCATTTTCATTAATTCATAGTGATATTTGGGATCCCTCACAAATTCACACTTCTCATGGGAAAAGATGGTTTATCTCATTCACTGATGATCATACACGGGTTACTTGGGTTTATCTTCTTATGGACAAGTCTAAAACCAATAACACCTATAAAGCCTTCCACAAAATGATCCAGACTCAATTCCAAACAAATATCCAAATTCTTAGAGCCGATAATGACAAAGAATATTTCAATATCATTTTAGGTGACTATTTAGTGAAAAATGGAATTGTTCATCAAAGCTCATGTGTCAATACTCCACAACAAAATGAAATTTCTGAACGTAAAAATCGTCATTTGTTGGAAGTTGCTCGTGCCCTTATGTTCACCATGCATGTTCCAAAATATTTATAGGGTGATGCAATCCTCACAGTCACGTATCTTATCAATCGTCTTCCTAGTCGCTTCATAAACTTTGTCACACCTTTATCTCTTCTTCACCCAAACATATCCATAAATTTCCAACTTCAATAATTTACCATTGAAGACATTTAGTTGTATGACTTTTGTGTATATCCATGCCCATAAGAGCAACAAACTTGACCCTCGAGTCCTTAAAACTATCTTTGTCAGGTATTCTCCTACTCAAAAAGGTTATTGATGTTATTATCTACAAACAAATAAAATATATGTTACTTGTGATGTCACCTTTTTTAAGGTATCCCATATTTTTCTTACACTTTACCTCAAGAGGGGAAGGATGATGAAGTTTTAAAGTTGGTGGAAGAGGAGAATATTGTGCCACAGCTTGACCGTGTCACACCACACGACCATGATAGTGATGATCACGGTCCGACACAGTCTAACCGTGTTACATCACATAATTATGGTGACGACTGTTGTGGCAGTAGAACTCCCTCAAAGGATGATAAAGATACTCTTCCTATCCTTAGTTTTAATTTGGATACCACACCTCCTTCCATATCTGATCCTATCCAAGTCAGTCCTCAAATTAGTGAAACAGAAGGAGTATCGAGAAAAAAAATCAGATATCTTAGTTTATTCAAGGAGAAAAACTTCTCAAGCTAATGAAGAAATTGTGAATTCTTGTCACAGCCAAGAAGATGAACCGATGGTAAAATCCTATAATGAGTCAGGTACATTTTTCGATGTTGATATTCATATTGCATTCAGAAAGGGTGTCTGATCCCATCCCAAATATCTCATCTTGAACTTTATCTCCTATTCTAATCTATCATCCACATTTCGTGCTTTCTCTTTAAAATTATCTAGTGAATTAATTCCCAGATCTATCATGGAGGCACTAGCTATTCCTAAGTGGAAGACTACTGTTTTTGAAGAAATGCATGCTCTCAAACAGAATAATACTTGGGATTTGGTGGAATTACCACAAAGAAAATATGTTGTTGATTGTAAATGGGTGTTCATGATTAAGTGTAAGGCTGATGGTTCAATTGAAAGACACAAGGCTCGTCTAGTGGCTAGAGGTTTTACTCAAACCTATGGAATTGATTACACTAAGACTTTTGCTCCGGTTGTCAAACTTAATACTGTTAGAATTCTTCTATCATTGGCGGCTAATCTAGATTGGCTATTATATCAACTTGATATAAAAAATATTTTTCTCAATGGAGAGCTTGAAGAGGAGGTTTATATGAATCAACCTCCAGGATTCGAAGAAAATTTGGGTGGTAAAACTGTATGCAAGCTCAACAAATCTCTCTATGATTTAAAACAGTCACCTCGTGCCTAGTTTGATCAATTCTCCAAGGTAATTAAGAACTTTGGATATATTCAAAGCCAAGCAAATTATACATTATTTGTGAAACACTCTGATAAAAGAAAGATCGTCATTCTTATAGTGTATGTTGATGATATCATCATCATTAGGAATGATAATAAAGAATCAGAAGAAATCAAGAAAATAATAGCACGAGAATTTGAAATCAAAGATCTTGAAACATTGAGATATTTTTTTGAGAATGGAGATTGCTCGAAACAAAAAAGGTATTTCGGTCTCTAAAAAAAATACACTTTAGATTTGTTAAAAGAAACTGACATGTTGGAATGCAAGCCAAATAACACACCAATTGAATTAGGGAATAAGAGAAAAATGTTTGAAGGAAACCCCATTGACAAAAATAGTTATCAGCGTCTTGTTGGAAAACTCATATATCTCTCATATACACGCCCAGATATTGCCTTTGCAGTTAGCCTAGTAAGTCAATATATGCACTCACCATGTCAAGGTCATTTAAATGCAGTATACAAAATTTTGAAATATCTAAAACAAACTCTTGGAAAAGGTCTATTCTTTGCAAAAACTAAGGATAGAAAAGTGTACGCATATACTGATGCAGATTGGGTCAGGATCAATAGATGATAAGAAGTCAACTTTTGAATATTGCATGATGGTATGGGGGAATTTAGTGACATGACATAGCAAAAAATAATTTGTGGTTGCAAGAAATAGCGTTGAAGCGGAATACAGAGCTATGGCTCATGGAATTTGTGAACTTATTTAAATCAAAAGAGTGATGAAAGATTTGAAAATTCAAATTGAAGATACTATGCTACTCTATGTGATAATAAATCAGCTATCAATATAGTTCACAATCCAATTCATCATGATCGAATGAAACATGTAGAGGTTGATCGTCACTTCATTAAAGAAAAGGTGGATAAAGACATTATCAGTATTGAGTATATTCCTACTTCTCACCAACTAGCCGATCTTCTTACAAAAGGATTATCTGAACAAGCTCATAAATTTCTTGAAGGCAAGCTTGATCTCATCAATATCTACAGCCAAGCTTGAGAGGAAGTATGGAAATTAATCAAATCTTTCCTTACGAAGAGTCAATCAAATCATAGGTGATATAGAAACTAATCAAATTTTTTCTTATAGATAGTCAATCAAATCATAAGTAAAAAAGAATATAATTAGATTGATTTGGTTGAGAATAATTTATTTTTGATAAATTTTTATTTATTTATTTATTTATTTATTAGTTTTTATTATATAAAATTGTATCCTTGGTTCATGAATAAAATTGTGGGTGAGCATTTTTTTCAACTAGTGTTATGCTTGTGAATTTGCTAAGCACTAGAAGTATTTAATCCCTATTTCTAAAGCCAAACCATTAACTTTTTCATATCATTCATATATATAGATGTTTTTGGGTTCATGTTGTATTGTCTCTAATTCTGGACACAAATAATTTATCACCGTCCAGATTTCGTATTGATGACATCTCAAACTATATTTTTGTATAAGTTTGTGTCCTGCAATAAATGCTTTATTGTATCACTGCCAAGCCACCATTGTTGAAAATTGGAAACTAAAGAAAAAACGATATGTTGGTTGAACATGAGTCTATGCTACTAAGAAACTAACAACTGAAGGAAGAGCGAATCAGTTTAAAGCTCATGACTAGTATAGAGAGAATTACATTATGATAAGATGTTTACTCGATCGATTTGCCAAAAAGAATTTTATTCATACTTATCTCTTTGCTGCAAATCTTAATAGAAAGTTACATCGATTAGATGGCACCAATACCTTCTTCATGGTGATTTATGAGAAGCAAACATGGAAATACCTCGCTTATACTAGTGTTGATATAGTTGGGAAGGAGTGTGGCCTACGACATTCATTATATGGGTTAAACAATAACAGTAATGTTGATGGCATAATGTTTGTCCAACACAACCAAGAGAGGATAGATTTTTCTATTATGTGTGGATAATATCATTGTCAATGGCTGTCAAAGGCAATGAAATGAATGATATTGGTTATATGAAAGCTCAATTAACGCAAGTGTTGAATTTTGTTAGGGGAAATCTAGTTACTTGAATAAGAAATAGAATAAAGGGCAGTCCGGCGCACGAAGCTCCTGTCAATGCGAGATCCTGGGGAATAGTCTATTATATGCAGTCTTATTCTGCTGTGCAAGAAACTATTTTCGAAACTCAAACCTACGACCTTTAGGTCACACGACAACAACTTTATGTTGGTACACCGAAAGTGATTTTGGATTCACTAAAGGAAAGGGGTGAATAGCAACCTTCAAATAAATCAAATTTTTTTCTCTTGCTAATGTTTTAGCAAGAACACACATTAATAATGAAATGAACACATCATAAAAAGTAGAGATATAATTTACTTAGTTTGCAATCAGGAGGTTGCTAATCTAAGACTATGAATGTACGTCCACTACATTCTCCTTCTTTGAAAACAATCTAGAGGCGGAGAAGTCTTGTACATTGGTTGAGCACAAAAACTATAAAATAAATTGAAAGAAGACGAATTCAAGTATGTTATTTTTTTTCTTCTTCAAGCTTCAGTCTATTTATAGCCTTCACATCAATCAGACTGTTATGCTGATGTGGCACTTTCGGACACTTAGAAGTCTTTCGAGCACCTAAATTCGTCAAACCCATCCACTCTGGCAACGGACCGCTAACAGCTCTGAATGACTCCTTACATCTTGGGCGCCTGGAAGCAATCCGGGCACTTGGGCTCTGCTAATGTAAACTCCATCATAATCTGTCTCGGCAACGACTCACGCTAACCTGGACTAAGCATTCAGGCGCCTAGACCGGATCCAAGCGCCTGGAGTCCGAACACCTGGAATAGATCCAGGTGCCTAGAATAGTCAGCCTTGGGTTGAGTATTTTCCTCCTCCGATCTACCTTGGTCGCTCTGCGCAGTCTTCCTTCCGGCTTCTCATCCTTCAGATGCATTAAGCCCTTCCTACTTGCTTCCGTACATCCTTCTCACTCCGCCGGAGTACTCTTCTGCAGCTCCTCGTACCTCGGATACACCGAGTCTGTCAGCTCTTTTCCCATGTCATCCTTCTCGCTCGCTTGTGTCTTTTATCAAAGTTCGTCATCTGGTACACATATGTTATCCTAAGTCCCTGTACACTTAAACACACGCATCAAACATAACAAGAACTTAATTTCAAACTTATTTAGTCACACCTTAAAACAACACTGAGATACTAACAATCTCTCCCTTTTTAATGTTGATCAAACTAAGTTTGAAATTAGGATAAATCACTAAATAAAAAATAAAGCAAGAATTATACAAATTAGTTAAGCAGTAAAAATTTTCTAACTTCCCTACATTTATGCCTAATTTTTCCTTGCAGCAAAATAAAATTGGAGTTATATAAAAAAATTCAGTAATAATTATTTGAACCATAGAAAATTCTAAAATTTTTATCCAATATAGAGCACAATATCTTCAATCATGGAAAATTGATTTTCACCAAAATTTTATTTTAATTAATTTTTAATTTCAAAAAATACGATTTCCTTTTGATAATTATTTTAAAATATTAAAGTGTTCAAAAATTCTGAAATTTTAGATGCTAACAAAGAACATGTCATATTTTCATAGAAAAATAATTTTCATAAAATTTCATACAAAATATATCAAAAAATTATATTTGCATATCAAGTCAACTATAAAAAAATATTTTTCCTTAGTTGACTATCCTATAATTTTTTCAAAGTCGTCAAAATAGATTTTGGAATCCAAAATAAATTTAAATCTACTAGATTTATCAAATATTTTTCTGAAATAAATAATTTTGAAACTTTTCTAATTTGACCCCTGAAATTTCTATAATTATATTTTGATCCTTTATACAACTTAACTAAATTAGTAGAAAAATTTTCTAAAGATGATTTTAAGGAATCTACCTGGTCCCTTAGTCTTAAATTTTCATTTGTTAATTTTTCACATTCTTCCTTAGGGCATATACTAGCTAATTTATTTTCTAACTCAAGATCAGTTCGTTTTAATTCTATGCATTTCTTCCTAACCTTACATAACGACCTAAATAACATTTTAATTGCATCGTAAAGTTGATCAAAAGGGAGATAACGTACCTCACTGACCATTTCGGATTCATCAGTTGAGGCTCCTCATGTACTATTACTTTCATCGCTTAATGCCGAGCTTTCTAACTTTTTTTCTTGATACGCCATCGGTGCAAACTCCGCTATTTGTTCTGACTCCGAATCTTCTGAGGAATCATCCCAAGTTGTTTTTAGATTCTTGTGTTTAGGCTTCGTCTTTTCTTTCCCATTTTCTTTGGTCATCTTCTTGAATTTGGGACAGTTATCCTTAATGTGACCTTCTTCATCACAATTGAAGCACCTTGCTTTTCTTGGCTCCTTTCTTAGCAATCTTGAGGCATGTTTCTTATTAAACTTATTAGATTTAAAAAATGCCTTCATTTTTCTTATCAGGTAGGCTTCTTCAACTATCTCCAAGGATGTATCTAAATCTGAATCGCCCTTCTTAGCTTGTAGAGCGATATTGTTGTTTAACTTTTCTATGTCTTTAAATCCTGCACATCGAGATTCATGTAATTCCAAAATCGAAAATAATTCTTTTGAAGTACTTACCTCTAAGTTCTTCGAGATGTAATATGAATCCACTATTGATGTCCACTCTTGGGTTCTTGGAAATACATTCAATGCATATCTGAGAGTATCTCGATTTGTAACTATCTTTCTAAGGTTGTTGAGATCGGTGATTATCTCTTTTAGCTTCGCATGTAGTTGCACCACTATTTTTTCCTTCTCTAGTTGGAGATGAGTCAGTTGATTCCTCAGCAAATCCCTTCTTGCTAGCTTTATTTCTAAGGTCCCCTCGTGAAGTTCTAGAAACTTTTCCTAGAGGTCTTTGGCCGACGCGTAGTGGTCTATCCGATTAAGATCTTGTATTGGGAACACATTAAGAAGATAGAACTCTACCTTACCATTAGCCATCAACTCGTCTCATTGCTTTTTAGCCATCGTTGTTCATCAATTTCTTCTCCATCCTCATTCTTGGGCACTTCACAATCATATTTTATACCAACTATAATTTCAAAATCAATTTTAAAAAATACCTTTATTTCTTTTTTCATATTATGAATTCGCTCTCGAACTTAGGTGGATGGATGTTTAATCCGACCATTGCTTGATCCCCTCTTTGTTGTTACACAGTCAGCGGTTAGTCTTTTTAGTGGTTTAGGCTCTAATACCACTTGTTGGTGCAGCGGAAGCGGTTTCGGATTCACTAGAGGGGAGGGATGAATAACGACCTTCAAATAAATAAACTTTTTCTCTTGCTAATGTTTTAGCAAGGGCACACACATTAATAATGAAATGAACACAACATAAAAAGTAGAGACATAATTTACTTGGTTTAAAACCAAGAGGTTGTTAGTCCAAGACTATGAAAGTACGTCCATTACTTTCTCATTCTTACGAAACAATCTGGAGGCGGAGAAGCCTCGTACACCGGTTGAGCACAAGAACTATAAAATAAACTAAAAGAAGACGAATTCAAGTGTATTATTTTTTTTTCTTCGAACTTCAGTCTATTTATAGCCTTCACATCGATTTGATAGTTGTGCTGATGTGGCACTCCCGAGAGCCTGAAAACCTTTCGGGTGCCTAGATTTGTCGAACCCATCCACTCTGGAAACGGTCCTCTAATGACTCTAAATAACTCCTTACATACCAAGCGTCTAAAAGCGATTCGAGCACCTAGACTCTACTGACATGGACTCTATCCTGATCCATTTTGGCAATGACTCACACTAACTTGGACTGTGCATTCAAGTGCTTGGAATGGTCATCCTTGGGTTGACCATTTTCTTCTCCGGTCTACCTTAGTCTCTTTGCGCAGTCTTCCTTCTGACTTCTTGTCCCTCAGATGCACTGAGTCCTTCCTGTTCGCTTTTGTGTCCTTCTCGTTCTGCGGAAGTACTCTTTAGCAGCTCCTCGTACCTCAGAATGCATCGAGCCATCAACTCCTTTCCCGTACCATCCTTCTCACTCGCTTGTGTTTTTTATCAAGGCTTGTCATCTGATATACGTGTGTTATCCTAAGTCCTTGTACACTTAAACACATGCATCAAACATAACAATAACTAATTTCAAATTTATTTTACCACACCTCAAAACTCCACTGGGGTACTAACACTTTACCATTACACCAAGGCTCCCTTTAAATAAGAAATAGAATGTTATTGCTAAATCACCACAAAAGCTTTGCAAGAATCATCTAGAGGCACCTCTTCTATCAACTTCATGACTCAAGGTGTTGGTGAGTCATTAGGTTAAAGCATTTTCTATCATAACTATTGAGTCATCTAGAGGCACCTCTTCTTCTCTTTTACAACAAAAATGTTGCAATTGAAATTGTTAATAGCATTCAACATAATCGAATGAACCATATAAAGCTTAATCAAGACATTACAAAAGAAAATTTATAAAGATGAAGTATTTATATTCGATGTGTATGATATACTGAGCAAATAGCAATTTTTTTTTGCTAAGAGTTTTTGTAGTAATATGTTTTCTCTATTTTTATATGACGAGATTAAATGATATTTTGACATCAAATTGAGAGCAAATATAATAGTAAATAAGAAATTTGAAAGAAATTTTTAATTTGTTGTTGGTTCAATGATGTTCTAAGCATGTGATTGACATGTGGTTTTGATGATTGGACAAAATTTTACATAAATTATTTTTTTAAAATTTAACTTAAAAGGAAAGGAAGGATGTTAATAACTATGATTTCATTTTTTCTTATAATCCATGTATATGTGCCTTGAACTCATCCTAGAGGTGGGTGGGCGTCCCCCGGTCCGCCCTTTAGATTAATCCAAAAGTATGAGTGACTCCTCGTCTAGCAGGCAACATCTCAAATATTTCATTCCACTAGAGAAAAATAGTATGCAATGCGCTATAGTTAGGATTCAAACCATGAATGCTTAATTAATCTACTGAATGTCTTGATGGTGCATCATGCTTTATTTGGTTCACATTCCTTGTAGAATTGGTACTACAATATGCCCATAATCCACTTTGGACTACCTCGGTGGATAAATCACTAAACTCCTCTTTCCAAAGAACTTTCAAAGAAGAGGAGACGATTACAAAAAGTAGGAAATTGTTACACTTAACAATTCTCCTATTAGAAATAATGCAATAAAATAAAAATACTGACAACAACAAATTAGAAGTTGATATAGGTTGTCGGAAGTCACCTCAGCATAGTAGATGAGCAGATCTTGCTTGACTAGTAAACTGAGTATAGAGGTTGAGAAAATGAGAGCTTGTGATTATTTTGTGGTCTTGGCCTTATTTTTATAGGTTCTCTTTGATCGCCTGGACAATCTTCTGGGTGACTCTACCTCAATGTGTCGATTTAGAAATTCTATTTGCTGAATTGGAAAATCAGTCCTTCCAGTCTCCTACATTCACTTACGCGTGCTTGGACATCCAATCACCTAGATCTCCTCCGGGTGCCCCCTAGTGCGACCTTATCCGTTCTCTCTTGCCAAAATTGCTTTTGGGAAACTAGAGACTATCCAGTTGCTTGGACCTCCGATCACCTGGAAAACATCTTGGTCACCCAGACTCCTACAAAATCAAGTTAGCACATATGAAACATAATATGATTTTGACGGCAATCTAACTATCCGATCTCAACTTCGAAATCCTAGTTGGATCGATGCCTAAGTTTGTCCCCATAAAGAGGACTCACTCTTTCCACTCCACTCTTGGAGCTTACTTGAGCTTACCTGCCAAATATCTAGCCTACCTAATTTGTTTGGACTTTTTTTGCTTAGTGTTGAACCGACCTAATCCACTAAAACTTTCCTACAACACCGAATTAGTACAATAACAATAATAGTAAAATAAAACAGTGTTAACAATATTATACTTTGGTCAACCAAAATGGTCTGGTCGATCGCACGGTCACACTTACTTGAAGTTCACTTCTCTAAGACTTTTCATTACTTAAGGTTCACTCTCTTAGATTTTCTTTTGATTAAAGTTTACTCCTCCAAGACTTCTCACTATGGTTCACTCCTTTAGGGTTTTTCCTTTTGCTTAGAGTTTACTCCTCCAAGACTTTTCACTACTTAAAGTTCACTCCCTTAGGATTTTCTTTTTGCTTGGAGTTCACTCCTCCAAGACTTCTCACTATCTAAGATTCACTCCCTTAGGATTTTCCTCTTACTTGGAGTTCACTCCTCCAAGACTGCCAAGCATCTGGTCAACATTGACCTGCTTGTACTTCTCACCAACTCATTTTCAAACATTCAATCAAACTTGACTTGTTTACATTCTCTCACCAACTTGGTCAATCTTGACCAACCTCCCATTTAACATATTGTCAAACAAATATTAAAACTCTGGAGGTCGATTACACCAACAAAGAGGAAGGGCTACAAGCTATGATCTCATGCATTGATATAAGGTAGCATTGGGTATGCATGAAGAAAATGAAATAGAACTAGGAATAGGTTGAAAAGAAGAACAATTACTTACATCCCTCTGTTTAGTAACCATAAAATAGTATAACTAATAGTGAATTAATTTATATTTAATTATTTTATTAATTCATCTTTAAATCAATTTGATTCACATGGCCATCTAGTATGTGTAGAGTGTTCTATTCACCTCATTCATTAACTGTTCAATTTAGTTGATATATACAATACACTAGGCTTTGTCAGTCCACTCAATTGGTCCAATGCTCATTCGATTCACTAGATTTATCTAAACTTTATCAACTTGACTTGGCTCAACCTATCGACTTAGCATGATCACTTTGACTAGCCTATTAGACTTGCTTGGCATGGCCAACCTAATTGGCCAGATTGATCTCTTGGTTGAACTAGCTCATCTGACTAAATTAATCCAACCGAGTCACTTAGCTCTCTTAGTGTGCCCAACCAACCTAGTATACCTAACTTGCCCAGCTCAACTAATGAGCTCAATCCAGCTATTCCAACCTACTACTCAACTTGTTTGATTCATTCATCTCATATTTAAATGATAATTTTTTAGAAAATGTCATATTGATAGCGATGGGAAAAAAAAACTCATTTTTATATGAGGGTGAAGACCTTGAAGCAATGGGTGGGTCAATGAATGTGAGTTTTTTTTCCTTTATGTAAGTTTAGGTTAGAATAAAATCCTGAAGTATCATATCTCCACATTGTTTACACAACAGGAACTAACATAGAGATACTCAATAGCTTTATTCAGGTTACTTAGGAAATATTATGACATTAATATTGGCAAGCCAAACAACTACAAAAACATTATTCAACCAGCTCTACCAAATGACAAACTATGAAGAACAACATGATTCAGAAGCTTTATTCTCCCAAACTTAAGTTATGCTACTTATTGAAATTTAGAGAGGTGGTTTGACATGCAATCATGTTTTAAGTAGTTGTGTCCGACCAGTATGAATTGAGGTATTTGGCAAAAAAAAAAAGTTTAAATTTTGATTTTTAACTGTGTTATTAATGTGTGCATAAATTTGCAAAGATTTGATAATATGCACATGCAACCTGCAGAACTTGTGATTCAAGGTGGTCAAATTATGGTAGTCAGTAGGTGCAGCTAAGATGATTCAAGTTAAGGCTTAAAAGGTCTACTAGAGTTTGGATAAAGATGATTTAGGATATCTGAGAAACCACAAAATAAAAAAATTAGAGCTGATTTGATAACTTTGATAAGAGTCGCAAGAGATGGACTTTATAGCATGTGGAGTAGATAATGAACTTAGTGCAAAGAAAGTGAACTCCTAAACAATGTAAAATTGTGATAATCAAAAGACAGTAGTAGGAGATTATGTGATTTCTAATCTCTAGGTTAATAATTTTGGATTAGATAGGCTTGGTCGAGAGTTTTTGACAAGGGAACATAAGTTTTTAATCATAGTTTAAGCATCAATTTGATTTCAGATCATTATGAGGGCTTACGATTAGTGCTTATTTAAGTTAGCTAGGATTCTTAGTTGAGTGACTATTCAATTAGAATTCTATGCACGAGCAAAAACTTAGTCATTATTTGATTTGAATTGAATTAATGTAATTGTTGGATAAAGCAAACTTATTGTATAAGCTAATTGAGTATCAATCGATTAATCATGCTTGAATCAACTGGATCCTTATGGAATCCACTAAAGATAAAAATCATTAATGAATAAGTTTATAATCTTATCCAACTTAGTTGACCAGGTCCATATCAAATTGACTAGAAATGTTATTAATCAACGAATGCAAAACTTAATAGACTGAATACTAACTATTGGTCAATAATGTTATCTTATCTATATATCAATTAATTGTGGAACAATTGGGTTGATTGATACAAACCAAAAGTTATTCAAATGACTTATCTTATTTTCTATTCGAATGCATTCTTGATGCTATAAAGATGGGTACAAGGGAATATCAAATACATAACTCATCCACAATAAATAGTTGTTCTCATTCTTAGACTTTTGAATATTTTTCTTGTGCATGTATTTCATATTTATACAGAGATATATTGTATAAGATTTCTCTATCTTTCTCCAAGGAGTTTTTTTCATGGTGAAAATTTCAAACTAAATCCACCTAACTAGATCATGGAGTAAAAGCTAAGGCCCAAAACACGTAAACCATTTGTGTTTTATTATTATTTTATATATTCCATTGCACTTACTCTTTGTGCTTGACTTTAGAAACAAAAAAACTAAAGATTTTCCTTTTAAGTTTGTGCTTGACACACAACGATCCTAATATAGTATCCATGCCCATAGTTGCCTCAAGTACTAACACATTAAGCTCTAGTCAGAGGCTCAACCTGACATTTATTTGGGTTCACAACTATGCTTTGGAGCAGCAGGGCTCATGGTTGGAGCATTGAGCTCAAGACCTGGTAACTAAGCACTGAAAGATATTGATGTCTGATCGGCCACATGGACTCATATGAATGCACCTAATAAACAGTAGTAGTACGAGGAAGTCTAATTTAGGAGTTGTAGACTAAGGATGGGCTTGCAAGTAGCAGCAAATAACTTGGTTGGAACACAAAAAAAGTCTGATGGTCGAGATACCTATTGCATGCTCAGTTTTATATATATGTGCCTAATAAATAGAATATCAACATAATATAATTTTAATCCTCTAAATATAACACTACAAGATAATTACATTTCTGTGCCTGAAAAAACATAATCTTCAGGATCCAATTATTTAGCAGAGATGTTGAAATAATTGAAGTTAAACTTTCCTCTTAGCTTTCTCTCCAAGGACAAGACTAATCATATCCCTGTATCTCCAAAGTTTCTTTTGCTTTTGTCTTGAATGGACAGTAATGTACTTCTTTTCACAGAGCTTCAAGAAGGAACCTTTTCCGAAAGCAGACAACACCAGTCGATCAGTTCTTATTCCGACCACATCTTCCAAATAACGGCTCCTCCTCCACTCTTCTAAAACATGGATTCCGTCATAACCAATATCACATGCATCAAAGAAAATTCCATAAGTGATGAGATCAGGCTTTATATTATATACTCTAGCCTGACGAAAAGCACCATTCAAAGACCTGAAGTCCCTTATCTTGAGATAAAAATGTGCAAGGATGTTGACTATGTTTATATTGATTAGCACTTTTGCTTCTTCCATTTCATGAAGAATAGACTCCACGCCCTTTTTGCTGACAAGACCAGCACTAGATAGAAGCAAAATATACCAAACAAGATCAATTTTCCCCCAATTGGCAGCACGAACATCATTTCCTAATTCCTCTAGCTGAGCAAACCTATAATTCCTGATGTAAACTAATGCAAGCTTTCTGATCAGATTCTCCTTTATATAGGCCTTCAATTTCAGAATCCTGCGGTAAACCCTTTCCATCTTCTCCAAGTTACCCATTTCAGCATAAGCCTCCAGCATTGACACTAGAGTAGAAGCTTGCAAGTTCAAGTTCTTAGAACTGAGAACTCTGTATGTGCTTTCCATCTTCTCAAGAAGCCCACTTCGGGCATACTCGGTAATGAGTATGTTGTAAGTAACTTCATCTGGAAAACAGCCACTAAGTTCCATCCTCTTCACACACTTGCTCATTTCGTCATATAGACCAAAACATCCATAAGCTCGAATAAGCCCATTATATGTCTCTGGTGTAGGTAACAGACCAGCATCCAACATCATAGCAAAAGTGGCATTTGAATTATGAAAATCCCTTTTTCTAGCAAAAGCATGTATTATAGCATTATAGATGGCCAAAGATGGGACAAAACCACATTTCTTCATGGCTTCGAATGCAGACATAGCTTCAATCATAAAACCCCCTCCACAAAACAATTTTATGATTCTCAAATAATTGGAAGGATTGTTTCTTGTCATCTCATTATTTTTCCAAAAATCAAATACCTGGTTTTCATACAAGAATAGTGTGACTTGAAATTTCCATAAAATATCAAATCACTCAGTGCCAAGCAACATCAGACTAGAAAAAATTACATCTGTGTAGAGTTTCATAAACACCAGTGTTTAATTAAAGAAACTATCCAATTATATATTATAATAGTGCTAGGTTTTCATTGTTAAAACACAATGGCGGTTAAAAATTCAAGCAGTGAGCAAAGTAACCACACATGTATGATGAAACCTAATCAAATATACAGTGACCATAATTCCACAAATATGCTAAGCATCATGATTTGAAGTCCCATTCCAAGTAGTGATCAAAAGTTGACATGTGGTAACAGTCGGTGTTGCTTAGGAAGAAGACATTGCATGGTCTGTGAGAAGAAAAACACGGGTTTAGACAAGCTCCAGGGATCCATCCCTACAATTAGGTTGCCAACTTCATGTTTTTCGGTATGTATGTAGAAAAGAAAAGGATGAGGCAACATGATGCAGGCCTCTAAATAGAAGATGAAGTGAATATTTATTGTCCTCCACTTGTTCCTCATCAATCTTCACTCATGCTAGTCGAATGAAGAGGGTTTGTGACAAGTATGCAAGGATGATAAAGACCAATTGGGAAGCAGACCTCCATTGAAAGAAGAAGAAAAGAAAACCCATTATCATGCACCTGCTGCTAACTACAATGCAAGTTTGTCTAGTCAACTATAAAAGAAGACAGCAAAGAAGAAATAGGAAGATGAGGAGACACCTCCAATGTTGACAATGACTTGTTCATGTTGAATGACTGGTATAATGAAATATTTCCCCCTTAACAATCAGAATGACTAGTATACAATATTTTGAAGGGAAAAAAATCTAGTATGTCTTACACCTTATACTATCAGGTTAGTCTAAGAGATTATAGTATCACATAAAGGGAACCAAAATTATAATCTTCAACACATGGGAAGCTGTGGGTATATTAACCACTAGCCCAGGTGAGTAATTGGATGATGACATGTCTGAAGTGGATAATTAATAGTAAAGCTAGGGCTAGATCTATCAGATTAACCAATAGTGAATAATATGATGAAACATCAACTCAAGCTGATCAAAGATCAAAATCAGAGAAATTGATAGGTCGGTTCCACCTACAAGGCCACATGTCTAACTATCAGTCATCTATCACTCAGTGTGAGAACAACAAAAGGGGACTAGGTTCATTGCAAGAAATCTCATTCTCAATCTGCTATGGTAGTTGGTGATGATGAATCTCTAGGCAATCTCCAGGTGACAACTATCGCTCCTTGTCAGGTCAATGTAATCGTATCTATTTCCACATCTCTACACCTCATCCCAATTTACCTGGTTCTCTTCATCACAGACTGGACAACCAAGCAAACGTCAGGCCATCTTGGCTGTGCCAAGGTCACCACAACTGAGCTTTGCCCACCTTGAATAAACACAATTTACATAGGTCAAATCAACCAACCTTCCATTCAAACTTCGATAAAACACAATCTATTTTGGTCCCCTTTCATCAAACTTTCCAAATCTAGGTCCAAACATACTCAAACAGTAAGAAGACTTCTCTATTTGTTCTAATCAAACTTAATAAATTGGTGTTGGTGTTGGTGTTGGTGTTGGTGTTGGTGTTGGTGCTGATCATGGAGGGATGACAAAAGGAAGAGAAGCAACAAATCAAAACTTCACCTAGTCATCTTTAAAAAAAGTGGCAAAGGTCTCTACCATTAAGGGCAGTCTGGTGTATTAAACTTCCGCTAGTGCAAGATCCGGGAAAGAGTCAGACTACATTGAGTCTATTGTACGCGGCCTTATCCTGCATTGCAAGATGTTGTTTCCGCGACTCGAACCTATAACCACAAGGTTACACTGTAACAACTTTACCATTGTGTCAAGACTTTCCTAAAGGTCACACGGCAGCAACAACCCTAAAGGTCTCTATTAAGGAGGAGAAATTAAGGCTGGGGTTTCCCTTCTGCGATGAATAAGTCACTCAGGGCTACAAGTTCTGATTGTAGATTAAAAATAATAATATAAATAAATAAATTGGGAAGCCATAATTTCCCGTTGATGATGCATGGCAAGATAATAAAGATGTTTTCCCATTTCATGAAATCAAAAGGTGGAAAGGAGAAGCAAGTGCCAAAAGGGGTGAGGTAGGCATAATGGAAGAGCAAGGCACAATAGTAAGTCTGACAAAAGCAAGATTAACATGGAGGTGAGCAGGAAGTAGACGAGAGTAAGAAGGTGGAGTTAGAATTATCAAAGGATAAAGGTAAATGGAAATAAAGGGAGTGGCCAACTTGGGAAAGTAAGGGAGGCAAACGACAATCTAAGGTCAAAATATCATTCATTTTGGAGATACAAAAGGAAGTACTTTCATGTGTCATATATAGGGAGTACTAATCCTTCGAAGCATGTAAATGATTTTGACTAGAATGTCTTTGTATGGAACATCAAATGCACTGATTTGTCAGATATTCCCAACCACTATTAGGGGGTGGTATGCTATAAGGGAGATTAACAATTTTGAAGAGCTAGCCAAAACATTTGAATCTTATTTTATGGAAAGTAGTAGAATGACCGCAGGTTTAGATTGTTCAATGTCATTCATATGGGGGTGGGATGAGCCACTATCAACATTTGTTAAGAGGTACGTGAGGTGAGGCAGCAAGGCTAGTTGATGATTCAAATCCAACCATTCAAATGACAACCTTCATGACAATACTAAGTCTATTGAAATTCTTACATTCCCTATATGAGAATCCCCCACAGAATTTTGTTGGTATACCTGAAAGAACCAACAAGTTTACTATTATAGATTATGTGATGCAGGGAAAGGTGATTGCATTGAAGCCTAGGAGGATCAAGGAACTGAAGAAGGTTAGGCAAAAACTGAAGCCAAAGGAATGATTTTAGACATGCCACAACTAGAGATTCTCATTGAGACAAAGGATAGAAATCTGCCGCATGAACCTAACAAATCAATAATGCATATTCAAGGTTTGGTTGTTGTTGTAATGCATATGTGGCGAGACAAAATATTGCAGATATCCAGCTGGGAACACAGACATGATACGGTTAATGCATCTACTTGAAGTTCCAGGTTATAGAGCTGATAAGGAAGGGATCAAGGAGCTCAAGAAGGTTATGCAAACATGAAGCCAAAGGAATGCTTTTAAACATGCCACAGCCAGAGATACTCATTGAGACAGGATAGAAATCTTCTGCATGAATCCTGACAAATTTGTTCAATAATGAATAAGTGGAGTGAGACAAAATATTGCAGATATCCATCTGGGAACACAGACATGATACAGTTAATGCATCCATTTGAAGTTCCAGGTTAAAGAGCTGTAAACAAGTATATTGGACAAAAGAGGAAGTCAATAGAGAGCAGGGAAGACCTAAAGATCCAGTTCAAAATAATTAGCCTAACCAGAACGTGAGAAAAGCAATAAAAGTCCGAGTCATATGCAAGGAACTAGCTCTCACACTTTGCCCTATATGTAGAAACTGAATACAACTGGGATTTGACTTTTATAGAAGAGGAGGCAGGGGAATCAGCCAGACGATCAAGATACTCTGGTCATTTGGAGATAAGGTTGCAAATTGCTTAGTAAATAGAATCTTGGTCACACTAGCAACTTGACTAATGTTCTAGACTAACAACTTTTTGAAGATGAGGTATTATCACGGGGATTTGGATAGAGAAAGCACCACCCTTATAGGGTGTACAAGTCTCTATGGACACTCGGAACTATAGGCCTAACTGTACTCCTCAAGGAAGAGCCTTGGGCAAATAAAGTTCTCAGCAGTCAACCTACTCTTGGTTATGATGTTTTCACAGAGAAGCTGACCTCAAACAAGCTAAGGAAAAGTCTATCAACTTACCATTTAGCAATGAAGTTTCCAACACCGAAAGGGGCAAGTATGGTTTGACCTGATTTGAAAAAATTGCAAAGGTGATACTATAATTCTGTAAGAATGAGCCTGTGGAAATCAGTTTAACTAAGAAAGAGTCGGATGAAGACTAAAAGATGGAAAAGCCATTGAAAAGGTTAATAGACAAAGTAAAGTGCTCTAAATTCAATCTAAGGTAACGCTGGTAGAGAAGTTGGTGTGCGCACTTGCAAAAGCAGCCAGGAAGTTACAAGAATAATTTGAGAGGGATACAACTTGAGACTATTCAGTCTATCGTCAAAAGGCAAATTTACATAGGCAGATGTAGATAGAAATAACAATGAGGGATACTTTGTTGGGCTACCCGCTGAGTGTGTTAGATTGTATTCCGAAGGATGACAACAATGAGAGTAGGTTCTAGTGGATTTATCATAGACATAAACACTCTTACAGATGAATTTGAACAAAAGTGGTAGTAATAGATATATGTAGACAATTGATCCTCCGAAACATGGAGGAGCAAGAATAATTTTGATTAGTCGACAGAGAATACTGTGGAAAAGGCACTACGGTTCCAATTCCTAGAATCAAAGAATGAAGGACTATGAAGTCCCAATAATCAGACAAACTGCTTCAATAGAAATAATGGCAAACAGAGTCTAAGTGTTCAATGACTTTCAATCGTTAGTGTAATAAGTGACTGGGGTCAAGTTGTTAATGATTAATTAGTAGACATGGTACCTGATCAGCTTGTTTAAAACCTTGCTGTGTACAATTGTTAGACAAGATGATCTTTAGAAGGTGTGTAAGGGTTGTGGTTTGCATGTTAAAGCTTTGCATAATGTTTGGTGTGTAATGGAGATCTCTTCCATTTTTATGTTTTGCTGCTCTTCCTAAATTTTGGATCGGGAGGGAGTTGCTCTACCATTCAAGCCAATTCTTCTTTGAGGGAGTTGATTTCTATTAGGACTGATTCCAGTAGAGGATCTTGACTTGTTCTAGGAATTTATTATTATTCTCAATGTGCATATGACTCTGAGTCGTGGAGTCCCTAGCTCAATCCAATAGCATGAGATGCTCACAAAGGAACGTCATGATGTCCTTGGTGGTGTGGGCAATCATCTCAGAAGTGGTCATGCCTTAGAACTTAACTGTTAAATTAGAAAGTATGGTGTCATGTGAGTAGCTTTGAGCCTACTTAGAATTCTTATCAATATCTTTGATATCCCATTTAAACTGTAATAAACCACCATTAGGTGCAGAGATGACATCTTGAAGATGATCAATGATAGAGTGTTAAGCAATATTCTGATGGTTGACTTCTGAGTGTGCATAAGTTGTACTCCGGATTTACCCAGTAGACGAACTAAGGGGAAGGTCGTTTACCTAATATAAAAAAATTGATTGTGTTAAGGAATCTAATGAAATCCAATGCTAGATACACTTAAAAATGATGACAACAAAAAGATGTTGACAACTCACTTAAAGTCGAGTTCTCCTTGGACAAAGAGAATGATGCGGTTTAAAATTTAAGGGTTGATTAATGAAGTGGGTCGTCTACATAAAGAACTTTTTTCACAAAATAAATTGTTCTTCTTTTTTAATTAAATTAGACCCATTGACCGGTGTCCAACACTTCTCAAGACTTAGAGGAACTCAAATAGAGTGTTCCTTATAGTATCGATTAGCAACGATCACAAAGTAAAGCTATGGTGGGGATGATCAGGTGATGAGGATGCTAGGTAGATTGGATAGATGGGGATGCAAGAGAAGTTGAAGGTGGAAAATGTATGTTGCTAAGGTAGCAATTTTGTTGGCGGTAGGAGGTCATCCTCGTTTTAAGTGATGATCAAAGAAAGGGTGGCAAAAATAGGAATTGGGGAGAGACCCATCAATGAGTTTGCAAGTATGCTTAATAGAAGGAGGGGAATCAATTAGTTTTCTCAAGAGGAGTCTATTGTGCCAAGGTAATCGGAAACTACGAGGAGGTCCTCTAGGGTTTGCACTTTTGTATTTTAGGTTTAGGGAAGAACAATGCTATGACTAAGATCGCAGTGTAAAGAATGTGGGATCTATGTGAGCCTAAAGTTTAAATGTGGTTACCAAACTCATGTAGCATGAAAGTCGACAAAACTTACACAAACCTTTAGTTCCACTTGGTGCAACACAAAGAATGAAAAATCTCATGCAAGAAAACTTGCACTCACAAAGGAAATTAAATTTTATTAAATCGAAGATCAAACAAACAAAGGGGCTAGGTCCCTTTTTTGAAGGCCCCAATATTGGCCTATTCTTCAAAAGATTACACAAGAAATATTCTCTATCCCCTAATTAGTTGGCAATTGAAAAAGTAACTCCTAAAGAAATTTATCCTACTCATGTAAACTTCAGTACTTCAAAATAAAAGTTTTTATATATATAAAATTCTTGACATCCTATTTCAGAAAATATCAAAATTGGAACTTTCTAATTTTAAACCACATCTTGGTCGTCTCCATCTTAATTTCTCGCTATCACATTGACTAAAATTATTCCTGATAAATCAGATATAAATCATATAGAATCAGCCTGGAAGGTACACACCAACATAAATTGAATGTACTGGGTCGAAATCAACCCAAGGTTAATTCCAATTGAAATAATTAACTCAAACAATCAAATGAAAAAAAAAAATCTGTCACCAGACAACCGTCTTAGACCAAACTAACAAAAACAAAACTTCAAGCGAAGCAACAAAGAAATAAATCAAAGAGAAAGTCTAACAGGAAACAAAGAGAAACAAGAGGCAGCAAATCCGAACCTGTAGGGCCTCTTCTGCCCTTCCAGTTTCAACGAGAAAGGAAACCATAGCCCAGAGATTGTCTTCGGTCCAATCCCCATCTTTTTCGAGAAGCCGTAGAGCGCTAGAACCACTGTTTTTGGAGGCCTCATGGATCAAGGATCTGAGGTCGTTATTCCGGTGAAAAGTGTCGACCAGGAGGGCCCGATGCCGCCGCTCCCAATCCTGGGGCAGCGGTTGATGTTCCGAAACCGGACGTCTCGAAGAACGAAGCTTGGATGAAGAGGAATGTTGTGAATTCAAGATGGGGAGGGATATGGTCGAGAAGGGGAAGGAGGAGGAGGAATAATTGCGGAAGAAGAAGAAGAGGGAATAGAACGAGGCGGAGCCAAGGTTCGTCGCCATTGCCGTTGCTTCACCAACTCGTTTATGCGGGTGGCTCTGGCATTCGGATTGGGTTCGACGGTCGCTGATATGAGCATAAACTATCCAACGGTTATACGTATAAGATGGACAACGTCTATAGGCCCGAGTTGGAGGCACCAAATACAGCAGGCCGGAAAGAGAGTCAGATAGGCCCGAGCCGAACCAAAATAATTAAATTCGGATAAATTGATTTTTTTAAAAAAAATTGAATCAACTAAATTTTTTTAAATAAAAATTAAATAAATCAAATCTATAAAATATCAATTAATTTAATTTTCAATCCAATTAATCAAACTTTCAAATAAGGAGAGCTTAAATCTAAATTCAAAGTTTTGCCATTAACCTACCTAACGAAATTAGGCATACAAGAAAAGAAAAGATAAACCAAGTAAAACTTTTATATCAAAAGATCAAATTTTCAATTTTGATCAAAACAACATAGGCGATTCTCGGCAAAATATTTTTTTTCTCTAAGAAAATATATAAATCAGGACAAAGACCATAACAGATTGATCAAGTGTAAATAATGTGATCCCTTCCTACCAAATAACGCGAGGGGAGAGGAGAATGGGATTAGGATTTCGGAAGATGGAAGGAAGAGAGGTGAGCACGATGAAGTTGCCAAATTTGATGCTGCCCTACCAAGCGGATTGCTGGAGCGAGGGGGAGACTTCGATGTTGGTCGATGCTTGAGGTGACCACTACCTTAAGCTCAACCATGGGAATCTATGGCAAAAGCATTGGCAGGAGGTTGTCGACGCCATCAACTCTAAGCTGAAGGAGGGGAGGGGTAAGGGGAGGGAGGGGAGCAGGGGCTTTAACTTTGAGATGTGAGAGCGATGGGGGTTGTCGGCTACATTAGCGATGATCGACAATCTCACCAGTGGTGAGAGTGATAGGAGGGGATGGTGGTGAGAGCGATAGAGAGGAGGGAGGCCAGGAGAGGAAATGAGGGGATTTGGGAATCGCAAGAGCGATAGGTCACGAGATTACGGAAGTAGGAAATTATGGATTTTAAAGGTTCGATTCAGTTTATTCAATTTAACCGAATAAAAAAATTTAAAATCAAAATCAAACCAAATTATCTGAAATAACTTTTTTTTTAAAAAAATAAAATTCTGAAATAACCGAATTGATTTTTAAATTTGATCAATTCGATCGATTTATTTGATTTAACTGAACTTTCACTCACCCCTAGTCAACAACAAACAAAGGTACCAATTGTGCTTGTTGGTGTAATCTACCTCTAGGATTTCGATATTTGGAAATATACTTAGAGTGCGTTTGGTTGGGGGTCATTCGTGATTACCTTGGTTATGTGATTACCAAGTAATCACATAACCAAGATTATAAGGAATAAAACATAACCTAATGTTGTTTGATTTAATTTTAGGTAATGAGATAAAACCTTATTTGTTTGAAGGTTTTAATACATTACTTACTTTAATATTTACTATATTATCTCTAGTTCAATTATAATTATTTTTTACAACTAAATTAATTTGATATTTAATTATTTTTAAAATTAAATTAAATTAATTCTTCCTCCCGAGGTCGTTCTCTTCTTCGTCGCTCGCTCTCGAGCAAGCCCTTTCCACTGGCTGCGCTCCGCTGCCGCCCCCGCCTGTCCCGGCGGAAAACTCCATCTGGAAGGAAGAGACAGTGCTATTGGGCGACGATGACGTCGCCGCCACCTCCTCGGCTTCCTCGGCAGACGGCGCCCAGTTCACATCAAAGCCTCGCATCGACAGTTCCACATTCCCTACAGCACAAAAAAAGGAGCCAAAAATCCATCACCATTTCTTGCAGTAGAGATGTTGATAGACAAAGATATTTCATATCTCAAAACCCTCGTTCGGAAAACGATCGACAACGAGCAAACGTTATCTCGGTCCCCAAAATCGTTTAACTGATCCTAACAATGTTAGGATACTTTGACAGGTCCCTTACCGGTCTCAGTCGCCCACGGGAACCGCAGCTGGGAAAACGAAGGCGGCGCAGAAAGAAGCAGAGGGGAAGGAGGTTAAGCTGCGGCAGCGGCTCGGCAGAAGTCTTCCTCCTCCCCCTTCCATCTCTTTCTCCTCCACAGCGTCCTCTTTTCCCCCTAACTCCTCCCCGTCCGCGCTGCGGCTGACCCTTAATCGCAAGTGACATGCTTGACGGGGAGGGTGACAACGTCGATGAGGTTGGGGGAGAGGGAGGATTGCCGCGGAGGGCGGCGGGAGACGCCGTAGACCTTCCAAGATTGCCGAGGGTGTCGGAGAGGGGAAGAATGTCGCGAGCGGCTGGAGCCGACGATTTCGGTGTCGCTCGCGGAGGGTTTCGCGATCAACGTAGGGTCGCGGGGTAATTTTGGAAAGAAAATTACCTTAACTCCGGAATCAAGAAAAACCTTGGTTTTCCTTGGTTTTTCAATTCCGGATTGGAATATGCCCTTTTTTTGCTGACGTATGCTGACGTGTCAAGCATGAAACATTACTTGGGAATCACCGATTACCTAAATCAAACAAGGTTTTGGTTGATAACTTTGGATGGATAACCAAGGTAATCATTGATCATCCCCAACCAAACGCACCCTTAGGTCTGGTCAGTTTGACCCAGGATTGTCTAAACAAAACCTAATATTTAGTGTGAGTGAAGTCTAGTCAGGTCAAAGTTGATCAGATGACTAACAAAAATCCTAGTCAGTTGGACCGGACAAGAAGTTCTAGTCAGTTGGACCGGACAAGAAGTCCTAGTCGGAGACTTGCAAGGAAGGTCCTTGTAGGACCGGTGCATGCAAGAGCGGGGGTGATAGCGCTCTTCATTCATTCGTACTTCTAACCAGAGCACTTATAGTGATATTAAATAATAATAGAGTTACGTAGATTTTTACTTGGTTCCTGACTCCTAATGTTAGAATGTCCAAGGTCTATATACGGGAAGACACCCGTCCACTAATGGTCTCCTTTTTCAAAATATTTTCAAAGGTAGAGAAACCCGTCTTACAGTCCAAAATAATGATAATAATGAAATATAAAAGTAAGACTTGAACAAGAAATTAAGACAACACCCGTGCAGCCGATTTAAAAGTCTTCAAGAAGCAACGCATCATTTCTGGAGCTTCCTTGGTTGCACGAGCTTTGCTCGTTCACATTTAGCAACACCGCAGCATGAAGAGTCGACTCAGGCTGACGCAGAGTCAAGACTTATCGGACTCGGCACTGGGGTCGACTCAGATCGGGTTTTGAGTCGACTCAGGATGATGCAGAGTCAAGAAGTTATCGCCGCTGACGCCACGCAAGCTGGAGTCGACCCAGGAAGCAAGATGAGTCGACTCAGAGAGGAAATCGGCTGAACAGGATAAAGTTTGATCTGCCACGCAGGCTGGAGTCGACCCAGATGGGCATCTGAGTCGACTCAGGCGGGCTATAAAAGAAGCCTTCAAGCAGCAGCCAGAAATCAACAATTCATACGCCTTTCTTCCAACAAGAGCTGCTACTGAATGCAACCGAAGCCAACCGCTTGCTACCGGGGAAGATCCAGGAGGAGTGCGCGGCGCTCAGGACTTCCGGAATGGCTAAGTGTTTGGTTATTGTATTTATATTCAGTTGTTATTATTGTTTGTTATTACGGATTGTAAGACGGGTTCCTCTGCCTCCGAATGAAGTTCGAAAAGGAGACCATTAGTGGACGGGCTCTGTTGAAGATCGGGAGATGGCTAGAGAGGGGGGGAGTGAATAGCCTCTCTTTGAAACTCGATTTTCTCCTACAAAAACTTAGTACGCAGCGGAAAATAGAAGAAAATAACTAATAAATCGAAATCAATGCAAACACGAGGATATACGAGGTTCGGGGATAACTTGCCCCTACTCCTCGGCGTGTCCGTAAGGTGGACGATCCCTTGATCTTCGGTAGATCAAACCCCGGATGAATCCGGCTAGATGAAGTCTCCTTCTCGGTGGAGTGACCTCTCCACAGCCAATCTCAAAGATATATGTTAAGTACAGAGATTATAGAAGAAGATTCAAGATTGAGGCCAACAAATAGAACTTACAGCACAACCTCAATCACACACAAAACCTCAAGCAGAGCTTCCCGAGAGCAAGGCACCAACTCCTTGCACCACCTCAGGCAGAGAGCTTCAAGGAAGAGCAATGAACAAGCAAGCAGAGAACACACAGCAGCACAAGCACACACACAGCCTCGTTTGTTGTTAGTTGTTCTCTCTTCTCCTTCATCTCTTCTTTTAGTCTCCCCACTTCTGCTCGTTCAACGGTCGCCTGAGCCACTGCACACTGAGCCTTGCTGAGCCATCTGAGCTCTCCAGCACCACACTGAGGTCTCTCCTCTGTGCTGGACCACGCTCCTCAGCACACTCAGCACACTCACTGATCATCCTCCTGTGCAGCTCAGAGTCTCCCGCTGTGTCTTTTACCTGAAAACCAAAGGTCGACAAACTGCCATGATAGAAAGCCAACCCTTGACTCTTCCTGTTCTTCATTCGAGTTCAAACTCCATCTGCAAACCTCAGAGATGGATTAGCACAGCAATATCAGAAGCAACAGAAATCAGAAATGAGCAGAGCAGAAGTCTGAACACGATCAGAAATGGCTTAATCGATCAGGCCATCGATTAAACGTCGTAATTCTTTTCTCTGTAAACCGTGTAATCGATCAAGCCTAAGCAATAATCGATTACCCAAGCCCTTAATCGATCAGTTGATCGATTAAGGTATGGTAATCGATCAGGTGATCGATTACCGATCGCTAACCCCATTCCTCATTAAGCTTGTAATCGATCAACTGATCGATTACTGTTGACCATAATCGATTGCCCCAATCGATTATGGTGTGTTCTGTGGGTTTTACAAATTCTTACAGAATGCTCTGTAATCGATCACCAGGTCGACTAACCAACTAACCCTTGGTTAATCGATTCACCCATCGATTAAACCAAAGTGAAATTAAAACTCATGCAATCTGATCACTTGGTTAACTTAGGTCTCACCCGAGCCAACCGCATTGGATCATGTATTCAGAGAACAGACTCCCAAGCCTCCTCTGACAATGATATGGTCCGAAGACAGGCTACCAGGCCTTCTCTGACCATAATCCGGTACAGAGAATGAGCTACCGAGCCCTCTAACAACCCTAGATTTGATATGTCACGAATAGGGTTGCAAATTGATTTAAATTATCAAAAACCCATAATAAATTCAAACAAATGAAGTATAGGGGCCTCGAGTCATATTTTTTCAAGGACTAGTAAACAATTGCTTAAATTGAGCTTAGGTGTCGTATTTTTGGGATTTTCTCTGAAAATGGGGTTTTGAGATTTTGAAAGGAAGTGCAAGAGCAAAATGTAAGGAAGTAATGAAATGCAATGGAAACAACAAACAAACCTAAGTATCAATCTAACCTAAGCATGCAAATCAATTTGAAATCAAGAAACAAAACTAAACCATCTAACAATGAAACTGATCATCCCTAATGCAATGCATTTAACCAATGAAATTAGCTAACAAATGTACCTAAGCTAATTAAGCTCAATCTGATAAATTTGGCACGGAACAGTAAGTTTAGGTTTTCAAAAATTTGGCAACAAGGCTTAAATAATCCTAACAACAATTAACTAACCGAATTCACTGAACTAACGTCAACACCCATCCTTAAACTATAAAGCCCTAACAACTGATACGCGGCTCAAAATGGCACAGAACAGTGCCGAAAATTTAGATTATCAGAGGTGACTTGAAGATGCAAGCTTAAATCAGAAATCACAGCTAAACAACATTAGACTAAACCAAACAAACTTGACTAACAAAAGGAATGAACCACAGAAATGAATTTAGGATTCAAAGAACTGATTAACAAGGATTAAAAATAAAATTCAGAGATAAACAGCAAAAATAATCAGAAATCGCATCCATCCCTCTTCTTCTCCGTCGTATCTCCGTAGCTTGGTGTCAAACATGCAATTGAATCCCTTTGAAGCTTGAAGATGGTCTCCAGAGGTGTTTGCTCGCCGCTAGCACCGTGAACAGCCCAAAGAAACCCTCCACGGATATGAACAGATCGTTACAGACGAGTTTAAGCTGACAAATACTGGATTCCTTCGCTTCTTCGTGCACCGATCGGTTTGCTGATGATATATGTGTGCTCTACGAACCTCGGAGAACCCCTCCAATGGGTCGTGGCCTCGGATTGCACAGCGAACCGCCGGAGATGCCAAAAACAGAGGGTTGGAATCACCGGAGAAACCCTCTCCGTCGCGCCCTTCTAGCCGCCGGAAAACACCCAATCGACCGGCTTCAGCTTCTTTAGGGATCAAGGAATACAATGAAGTTGATTTGGGAGGATGGGGCTGGCCGTGCGCGTACGTCGGTGAACAGGGGTGTGGCGTCAGGGACGAAGGTGAACAGTGGCGCAGCCACTGTTCATCGGGTAATGTTTGTGAATTTATACGACTGATTAATCACTGCATCTCAGCCCTTGATTTTGAATCCGACGGTCAAAACTTGATCTAGGCTCTAGGGCAGCTTAGGGTTTCCAAAAATTTGAGGGATCTTGATCGGACTTGATCTAGGTCATGTCCTCCATGTTGGCTTGATCAATTTGGGCAAATTGACTCGATTTGATCGTGATTGAACTCGAACTTGATCCGATTTGAACCCTAAAATCAATTAAAACTAAATTAATGCAAAAATTGCCATTAAATCATGAAAATTATAATCAAGCCTCAATTTATGTAATATAGCACAAACATGATCAAATCGATTCAATAAATAATTATTTTCATGCAAAACCCAAAAATTGAATCAATTAAAATGCAAGAAACCCTAGCTCATCAAATTCCCCGACACTTACCCTTGAGCGTCTCGCTCAAGTCAACAAAATAAACTAAGATTGTACCCCCCTAGATCATTCTTAATCATGATTAGAAACAATTAAAAGAGAATTATCTAAGTTGTAGAGTCTTAAAAGCTTAAATCCATGGACTAACCCTTGTATCTGGTTAACCACATAGTAAGTTTCACCCTTCATGATTAATTGAGATAAATGTATCACACTAAATCTTACAAGGTTATTTTCAGCAAATAATATAAGTGGCTCTCATCCTACATTCTAATTCATGATCAAAAGGAAATGGAGCTCACTCAAGTAACTCAAGTTCATGCATTATCATAGGCTTGCTTGTTTTCTACTCTCCACCACCGCTCTTGATTTGGAATCCACATCTATTGGGCTTAATGAAGACATAAAGAGATTATGAACTTAGACAAATGAAATAGAAATTTAAAAGTGAAATTTCAAGAGAAAAAAATTTCAAGAAAAGAGAGTAAATGAAAGTGGTAAACATGGGTTTAGTTAAATGCTAATCAATGAACCCTTGTCCTTTTTCTGATTTCTTTCTCTTGTATTCCATTTGTTTCAGTGTGTTCTTCAGATTCATGAACCAAGGATAAGTCAAACCCATGAGGTTCTCCTTGTTGATACAAACTCCTTTTCTTTTCTTCTCTTTTCTTTATTTCTTTAACACCTCTCCACAAATGTGTCATTTTGCGTTTTCTCTTCGAATCAAGTCCAATTCTTCCACATCTAGATTTCACAAGAGCTAACAAATAGCATCCAATTATCAGAAAACAAAATTCACTTCACATGAACCCGCAATTTCAATGTATCATTGACACGTTTAATTCTGAAAATTATTGAAATTGAATCTGAAAATTGGCTTGTTCTCCCTTGTTTCTTCTTGTTTTTCCTCCATTCTTTTTCCATCATGAAGCTTGATTGATAATCCTAATAACCATGCAAAGTTCTGTGCAATTCAAATTCAGATTAGTAGCTCAACAATTGTAGGAATGGGCTGAAAAAAACCAAAATTGCAAAACTATTTTCTGATTTTTTTTCTTACTGTTTTTCTTTGATTCTTTTCTGATCTGTTGCAGCTGCACTTTGAAGGCTTAGAATCCGAATTTGTTGTTTAGGAAGTAACTGAATGGAAGTGGATTTTTATAGGATTCATCAACTGATCCGATTCTTGATACCTTCCTTGATACATTCCTTCTCATCTCTTTTCTTTTTTTTCTCTTCTTTTTTTTCTATTTTCTCTGAATTTTTTTTTCTGATGTAATGCATTTCGAATCTGAATTTGTGCCCATGATTAAAACACATCAATCCCACTTCTTTAAATGAGTTTCAACTATTTTGTTGAAAACAATCCAAGCCAAACTTATTCCCAACTTCCTCGAGCAGACGGAGAAGTTGCAGATGGCGCCGCGCTCGCGTGGAGAGGATGAAAGCCATCGGGAAGGAGATAGAGTCCACCGACCACCGCTCGGGGAGGAGGAAGAAGTCGGCGCCGGCGGAAGGGATCGCCATCCGCCTCAGTTGCACTTTGGAGAAGACCACAGAAATAGGGCAAACTCGCGGCGGGGAAGGGAGAAGTTGTGTGATCATGATTTTCTGTGGATGGTGCTGTGCGGTTGGGAACGAAGACAAAATAGGGCTCAAATCATGAACAGTGCTTGCCCCTATTTAAATCGGGATCAAATTAGGGTTAATTTTGGGCTGAATCGGACTAAATGGATTCAACCAGATATGAACCCTAACACTGTAGCGAACCGGATTCAACTTGGGTTCGCTTGGTTCACTAATCAAACGAACTCCAATTTGACTCAAACCAGTTTTGTTCAATTCGTCTTCGCAAGACAAATCTACTCATCTCTTTCATTTTGCCAAAACCTCTTCCATGGTGAACCAAACCAAGTTGGTTCAATTCTGTTCAAAGCTGAATCATTTAGTTTAACAACCAAACGGTCTCTGATTTAAACGAAATCAGTTTCGTTCATTTCGTCTTCGTAAGACGAGTTCCATCATTTTGTCCATTGTCTGGTCCAACTAGATTTTATATCTCTCGTTCTGAGAATCTAATTCTTAAACTCGTTTTAAGTCCTTCGGAGAACCACTTGCAATCGAATCTAATAATGACATGACATAATTAATGTAACTAATCATGGCAAATGACATGGCATAACATAATTAATGCAACTAATCATGACTACTTCTAGTCGTAGCCATCGTAAATCTTATCTAATAATAAAATATAATTAAGAATCCAATTTCATAGATTGCGATTCTTTAATTAGATTATAAAATAATTTTCAGGTCCAATTAGATATTTTATTTTAAGAAATAAAATTTTTAATTAAGATAAAAACTAATTAATTAGGAAATAATTTTTGTAATAAGAAATCTCCTAACTAATTAGAAAATTTTTATAATTAAAATTTTTTAATTAAATTATAATATTTTTCTAATTAGATCTACGACTAACAATGACACGCAAAATCATTTTACGCGTATGTCTTGCACTATCAGGCTCTAATACCACTATTGGGTTCGACTTGGTACATTGCATGCGTTTACACGTTTCACAAACTTGCACAGCGGTAGAAAATAAATAATTAAATCTAATTATTACAACACTCGCATTACATGCATGTAGGATACAACATGTACATGGAATAACTAAAATTTTAAAATTTTTGAAGAATAAAAATTTATTCTATGCATACTTGGCAGATGTTGTGGAATGGAATTGGTATTCACATCAATCGATCGGCTCTGTCAAAACTCCGCCTCTACTAATGATCTACATCAAGCTCTTATCTAGATGACTTCTTAAGCCACAAGTTGCATCACCATCTTTGGTACTAGCCGACGATGGGTAACGATCAATTTGAGAGAAAATCCTAATATCAAAAAACATGCAACAACACTTATCACAACCATTTTCGGAGCTTTCTAACTGTCACTAGTAATCATATTCCCGATGTAGTCTTAGATGGTCAACCTTTGACTGCCTATTTGAGGCAAATGACCGAAACTTTTTCGACGAAGATGGAACAATCTCCAATGGCTTCACAAGCTCATGGAGACATGGTAGATGGTGTCAGATGACTGATGTTAATCAGCAGTAGCTGGACAACTCTTCACAAGAATTATCAATGTTGTTTCTTCTCTGGCAACAGCTATGCTATCCACATGAACACTTCATCGGTGGTCGGCGACAACTCTTCATAAGAGAGTCGGCAGCTAGACAACCCACATTCTCAATCTTATGCAAAAAATCCATTTAGAAGAAGAATGTTGTCTAAGTTTTCCCTCTTCTCATGGTTGGCAACAGGAGAAGGCAGCACCATATTCTCCACTTGAAAAAGCAAGAGCAAGGAAAAGGAAGAAGAGAGGAAGGCTCTTTTCTTTTGTTCTTGCAGTCAGTCACTTGTGGGAGAAAACCCAAGAGGAAGGCTAGTGCTTAAGGAAAACCACGAGATTAGAAAACTCAGCCACTGAGGAAGAGAGATCATAATTTAAGGGAAAAATCACAATTAGCCACAAGGAGGGCAGCACGCGATCGGTGGAGACAACAGCGCGCAAGGGCAATCACAATTTGGGAGTCGTCGGTTCTCACGCGATCCTTGAAGGCATCTTGGGTTTTCCTGATTGAACCCCATGCAATTGAAAGCGCTGGCGCCACGCGGAAAATCTTGAGATAGGCGGTGCGCGATCAGGATTGAGAAGAAGCCTTGCCATGCGATTGGGATGAGAAGAAGCCTTGCCGCGCGATCGGGATGAGAAGAAGAAATCACGATTTTTCTTCTCTATTTTTAACATGGGCCGAACCAGGAAGAAGGAGAAGCTTTCAAGCACGAGCGATGTTGGGATCGTCCCGGTGCAATGCGCGTGTTCTCACGTTTTGAAAATGTGCGCAGTGGAAATAAGAGAATAATTATAGCTAATTATTAAACAACTAACACACGCATGCATAGCAGGAAATAATATGTACAGGGCATGGCAGAAATTTAAAATTTTCTGAATAACAATTATTCTACGTGCACAAATAAAATTTGCAGAAAACTAAATTCTGCGCGTAACTCACGGATGACGTTTGAACGGTATTGAATCAATCGAGTGGTTCTCGTCGAAGTCCCGCCTCTAATGGTGATCCACGCCAAGCTCCCGTTTGGACGGCTTCGGAAGCCATGAGTCGTGTCATCGTCTTTGGTACTAGCCGATGATCGATGACGATCGAATCAAGAGAAGCCTTATTCTGAAAACCACGCAACAACGTTTGTCGCCATCGTTCCAGGGCTTTTAACTATTACTAAAAATTGAATTCTCGATGTGGTTGACGGTGGTCAACCATTGACCGTCGATTTGGGACAAACTGTTAGAACATTTCCGATAAAGATGTAACAATTTTGGGAAGCTTCGTAAACTCCCGGGAAGTTAACAGACTATCGTAACAACGATCAAAAATCGTATTCGATAATTGGAAACAACTTCTGAGAATCTAACAACGAATTCCGACACGAAACTCGAATGCAATCCTCCCTCTACACATGGCCGAAACCCTAACATCTCCCTTTCTTTCTTACATAGCCAAACAGAACAACCAGAACAGAAAAGGAAAGGTTTGGGATTTCATCACTTCCTTCCCCACACGGAGCAAGGATTTTCTTCTCCGGTGACAAGCAACCTCCGCGCCGATAAGAGCATCAGCAACAAACACCCCATGGCGATTCTCCATTCAAAGAAGACAGCGACAGTGGCGCTCACACAGGAGGAAGCAGAATGCACCGACGTCTCCATGGCCGGAATAGGGTGCGCCAGTGGCCGTTCCAGGGGTTCGACACTTTT
This sequence comes from Curcuma longa, assembly GCF_044706935.1. Lineage (NCBI taxonomy): Eukaryota > Viridiplantae > Streptophyta > Magnoliopsida > Zingiberales > Zingiberaceae > Curcuma > Curcuma longa. The sequence goes on from NC_133881.1 coordinate 7,886,558, forward strand.
CGTTGCTCGGGCTCCTCCTCCCGTAGCCGGAGATGCTCGCGCAGACGAAGAAGTTGCAGATGGCACCGCGCTCGCGTGGAGAGGATGAAAGCCACTAGGAAGGAGATAGAGTCCACCGACCACCGCTCGGGGAGGAGGAAGAAGCCGGCCCCGGCGGAAGGGTTCACCATCCACCTCAGCCACGCTCTGGAGAAGACCACAGAAATAGAGCAAACTCACGGCGAGGAAGGGAGAAGCTGTGTAATCGTGATTTTCTGTGGATGGCACCGCGCGATTGGGAACGAAGATAAAATAGGGCTCAAATGGCGAACAGTGCTTGCCCCTATTTAAATCGGGATCTAATTAGGGTTAAGTTTGGGCTGAACCGGACTAAACAGATTCAACTAGATATGAACCCTAACACTGTAGCGAACCAGATTCAACTTGGGTTCGCTTGGTTCACTAACCAAATGTACTCCAATTTGACTCAAACCAATTTTGTTCAATTCATCTTCGCAAGACGAATCTACTCATCTCTTCCATTTTTGCCAAAACCTCTTCCATTGTGAACCAAACCAAGTTGGTTTAATTCGGTTCAAAATCGAATCATTTAGTTTAGCAACCAAATGGTCTCTGATTTAAAAGAAATCAGTTTTGTTCATTTTGTCTTCGTAAGACGAGTTCCATCATTTTGTCCATTATCTGGTTCAACTAGATTTTATATCTCTCATTTTGAGAATCTAATTCTTAAACTCATTTTAAGTCTTTCAGAGAACTTGTTGTGCGTGTGACCCAATAGGTTTCCGACTATGTTGGTCATCCGTAATTAACCATTAATTATGGAACGATCATGAGTGACACCTAGTAGTATATTATGATCCTCAATTGATCGAAAAATCAACAATTGATTCCAGAACAGTTCTAAACCTTTCAGCAGCTACACTGATTCGTGCCTCATTCCTTTCACCGTCTTATACCCGCTTGGTTCAGGACATAGTTTATGTGTCGGTCCCCACTAGGCTGACTACGTCACACCTAGCCCAAGCTGCTTTCTTGTCCTGTGGATTCAAGTTACTTGTACATGTGTCCAAGAGTCTCATATTCTTGACATGTGATGCTTTGGCCAAAGACTTTTAGTACCAATCCTGATAAGCGGCCGCAAGGTATACGTCTCCTTTTCAAGGAGTAGTGAATCCACTATGGGTTATTCAAACACATTCGGATACTTCAACTCATACCCAATCATCTCGGGTCCACACCTCTTCGGAGATGCTTGCTTATGATGTCAAAGTATAAACCTTCGTGACCAAGGTGACTTGAATACCGCAAGTCAAAGGAAACTCAAACTTAAGCTGCACTGAGATCTTCATTGACATATATATCGAGCCATATGAAGTCTCAAAGTAGGTCACTCCAATGAACTGGTTACCTTTAACCAACATCCACGTTTAACTCTCAACATTGAATGTCTCCAGTAGTGAGATCAGCTGCTTGGCGAACCAAGGAGTTCAAAACGTGCTAGTCTCGACAGAATCGATAACGTCCGTACTCATCAATTCCTCGACTAGGGATAATTTCAATACATTCATAATTACGCGTGTAGAGATGCTCACTAGTTGTGATCCAATCACAAATTCTCTCACGCTATGAATCGTATTGCAGACATTCAGTATTCAAGTTTAAGATCCACTCAAATACATACGGAAATGTGTACTCAAATAGTAAATTGCTATTTATCCAATAAATAGTATAATCGTAAGGCGATTGCCTTAGGACACCCCTTAAATTAATAAGCGAACCCAAAAGCCAAAATGCTCATGCGGGCAAGAAAATTAGTTCAATTGGGTTAAGCATCTTGGGATAAAATGGATGGTTGAGATTAATTCTAATAATTAGAATTCAATATCAACTGTTCATTCATATTTTGATATTATATCCCAAAAACATCTTGTTGGGTTTGGATCAAATCCAAAAACCCTATCTTTAGTTTGATAACCAAAACCCATATACTGATTAACTTAAGTTCGATTCAAATCAAACCAAGTTGGTCCAAAACCAAATCACTTGGTTCAATAACCAAAACCACTCCAATTCAAATCAAACTGGTTTTATTCATTTCATCTTCATAAGATGAAGTCCATCATCGCTTCCGATCTACCAAAATATCTTCCATCAGGAACCAAACAAATTTGGTTCATTTCATCTTCATAAGACGAAGTCCATCCGGTCCAACCAAACTTTATTTCTCTCATTTTGAGAATCCAATTCTTAAACTCATTTTAAGTCCTTAAGATAACTTATAGTATATGTGACCCAATAGGTTCCCGGTTATGTTGGCTATCAGTAATTAACCATTAATTATGGAACGATCATGAGTAGCACTTAGTAGTACATCATGATCTTTAATTGACTGAAAAATTAACAACTGATTCTAGAACTATTTCTAAACTCTTCAGCAGCTACAATGAAATGTGTCTTATTCCTTTCATCATCTTATACTCGCTTAGTTTAGGATATGATTTATTTGTGTCAGTCTCCACTAGGCTGATTACATCACACCTAGTCTAATCTTGCTTTCTTGTCCTGTGGATTCAAGTTACTTATACATATGTCCAAGAGTACCATACTCTTGACATGTGATGTTTTATCTAAAGACTTTCAATAACAATCTTAACAAATGGTCGTAGGGTATATATATCTCCTTTTTAAAGGAGTATTAAATCCTGTATGATCTATCCAAACATCCTTGGGCACTTCGACATACCCAATCATCTTGAGTCCGCACCTCCTCGGAGATGTTTGCCTAAGATGTCAAAGTATAAGCCTCCATGATCAAGGTGACTTAAATACCGTAAGTCAAAGGAAACTCGTGTAGGAACGTTGTAACACGCTAGAGGGGAGTGAATAGCATGTTGTCGCTTTTTGAATTCATTCGTTTTCTATCAAAGTACTTACAGCAGAATTAGTAAACAAAGCACAGGGGACTCGCAGATTTACTTGGTTCCTAACCACCTAGGGTTAGTACATCCAAGGCATATGTACGGGAGGCACCCGTCCACTAGTGGTCTCCTTTTCGGACTTTATAATCTATATAAAGAAATACAATAAATAAGAATAAAGGACAAGTAAGAAAACTAATCCAAAATCCTTGACGCCGTTTTGGAAGTCCTGAGCGCCTCACACTCCTCCTAGATCTTCCCCGGTTGCAAGATCTTGGCTTCGTTTGCATTCCAAATCACTACTAGCAAGGAAGGATGGCTTCTAGATTGTTTTTTTTAGTTGTGCACGTCGCTCCTCCTTTTATAGCATGTTCAGGTCGACTTGAGTCCATCTCAGGTTGACTCCATGTAGGCCTGATCTCTTTCTCCGCAGTTGGATTGGCTTCAGCCACTCAAGTCGACTAGAGCGGCACTCAGGTCGACTGGAGCGACTTAGGTCGACTCCACGTAGGCCTGATGTGCGTAGGATATATAACTATTTTTTATACTTTATTCGCACATCTTTCTACTTTTCATACTATATCTTGCGTACATTACATCCTTTATCTGTGCATTTGATATTGTATTCTCTATTTCCTAGTTTGGAGGACTGCTCGTATTTTCCTGTGTTTCAGGACGGAAAACGGAGAAAAACGGGCGAAATGGAGTACTAATTGAAGACATGGCAAGATAGGGTCGTGCCTCACAGGCACGATCGTGTCTATCACCTCCTGAGGTCGTGCCTCAAGGGCACGGGCGTGCCCTCAAACAGACACTCAACAAGCCCAAGCCGTGCCCCAAAGGCACGCCCGTGTCTTCCTGCTGCAGCTATCAGACATGGTCGTGCCTCTCAAACACGGCCGTGTCTCTCAGACACGGCCGTGTCTCCTCCACAAAACAACGCCAAGGTATGGCCGTGTCTCTTAGACACGGTCGTGTCTCCCAACAGAGGAACATCTGCCCAAGGTCGTGCCTCAGAGGCACGGGCGTGTCTCCCAACAGAGAATAGTCTGCCTCTAGCAGTGCCTCCCAACAGAACACCAACTTTTCTTGGTCGTGCCTCATAGGCACGGTCATGCCTCCACCACAGCAAGGCGGCCACACATGGCCGTGTCTCCCAGACACGACCGTGTGATGGGGGCGTGCCTAGCTGCTCATAGGATAATTTCAAGGAGGCCTATAAATAGACCCCCTTAAGTGCCCTGAAAGGGGGGAGACCTTGGAGAGCCACTGGAGCGTGCTAGAGCCACCAACGTCTCATTCCGGAACCAGATTCGACGATCCGTTCATCCGTCCGGATACTCCATCACATCCACACCTCACCTTCGCAGAGATTGCAGTCCGGAGAAGAAGAAGCTCATCGATAAGTCCTATTTCTTGTTTTCTTCTTAGATTCTTGGAATAGGATGTACCTTTTACTTTCTTCTTTGTATTGTAACCTCCCCACTATGGAGTAGTCCTCCAGATTCTAGGATGTAGGAGGAATCGGGGTTATTGGATGATTATAACTTTGGATTTATCAATCTACCATGTTCTATGATATGATTGTGTAATTGCTTTGTGGATTTGTGCCTTATATTTGTTTGATGATATGCTTGTAAATGGTATGAATCTATAAGGGTAGAGATTATTTGTGGTTTGAGGAATTCTTAGGATCGTACACCCGGGACGCCTCGTGATAGGAGGAAAGTCTTTAATAGGACCTTCTGAGGAATTGCTTAGGCTATAATGAGTCTTTGTGAGGGATAACTAACGGTTACTCATTGTTGGGGAGAGATCTTTAAAAGGGTACCCTATGACAGAGGGTAGGATTCTAGTAGCACGCTGGGGCGCCTGAGTGACAGCGGGAAAGCCATAAACCAGGCTATCTAGAGTCATCTCAAATCAACAATAGTAACATTAGAACACCATTGATTTATTCCGAGGAAGCTTGACGAGGTCTAATTGGATAATTTGGTTAGAATCCCTACAATTATGCAATTATTGAGGAATGGTAGAGGATCCAAGTCAATCAATCAATATCTCGAGGAATCCGAAGTCCTAGGATCGCCTTCCCACATTATGTCACAGTCGAACTCTCTCTCCGAATTAAGGATTAGGAGCTCTAGAACACTCTTTCTCCCCCACACCAAACCATTTCCTATGAACTCTCCACTCTTATTGTGTTAGGTTAGTAACTAATTCCACGGTCCCTGTGGATTCGATCTTTTTATTACTTAGCGATATTCCGTATACTTGCGGAACACGCATCAAGGCCTGATCCTCTTTCTCCGCGGTTGGATTGGCTTCAGTCACTCAAATTGACTGGAGCGACACTCAAGTCGACTAGAGCTACTCAGGTCGACTGGATCAGTCATTCAGGTTGACTGGAACCAGTTTACTCAATTTTGACCTGCACTGATCTCGGGCATAGTTCAATTGTTTTTCTTTGCTTTACGTCTGCTTTCTTCCTCTTGCTTCCAGCTCCTAGTTCTTGCAAGACAGGCATACAAACAAATAAAATAATCTAAACCTTATCCTGTGGGTCTAACTTCAGATTTCTACCGAAATCCTGGATTAGTCTGACACCTACTATTCCATTCTAGAAATGTGCCCTTACTCACTCTACTCGGGAGAAGTTTTGCCAACAAGTCCTCTAGACTTGTTAGACTTTCCGCTTAGTTTTGTCCTTGGCCCCTAGGAATTTTCTGTTGTGACTCGGTCCTCCAGACTAGCCCAGACTTCACCAACCCTCTAGTCCTCCAGATCGTACCCAATTGGAATTTAGCCATGCTTCTCGGCCCTCCTGACACTGCATGGACTTGCACCTGGTGCACTTGACTTGCTATGACTTCTGCCTGATCCTCCAAACTTGGACTTCACTTTGCCTAGCCTACATCTAGGACTTTTCCTTGCCTGATTCTCCAAATCAGGACTTCCACTGCCTAGCTTCACTCACCAGGACTTCCCTTGCCCAATCTTCCAGATCAGGACTTCCACTGCCTAGTCTAACCGACTAGGACTTCTCGCTAGTCATCTGACTAGACTTCACTCACATTCAAACATCAGGTCCTGTTTGGATCAACTCTTGGTCAAATTAACTAGATCTAGGTGTATTGTCAAACATCGAAACTCTAGACAAGATCTAGTGCTTCTTGCACCAACAATCTCCCCCTTTTTGATGTTTGACAATTTCTTAAGTTAATATAGGTTAGGATTTAATTATCTAGGAGAATTCTATATTATTAACTTAAGTCCCTGATGATTTAGGATTTTTTTGATTTTAATCGATTCAATTTTGGGCTTTTATATGAAAATAAATTATGAAATGGATCGATTTGATCTTAATTGTCCTATATTGCATAATCTGAGGTTTGATTCTAATTTTCATGATTTTATGGTAATTTTTGGCATTAATTTGATTTTTATTGATTTTAGGGTTAAATCGGACCCGACTCGAGCTAAACCGTGGTCAACTCAAGTCAAATTGCCAAACCGATCAAGCCAACATGGAGGACATGACTCAGATCGAGCCTGATCAAAATTTCGGAATTTTTCAAGAACCCTAGACTGCCCTAGAGCTCAGATCAAAGTCAGCCGTTGGATTCAATATTGAATGGCCTAGATCACTTGATTAATTGCCGTATAAAATCAAAAACCATATGCGATGAACAGTGGCTGCGCCACTGTTCACCTTCGTCCCCGCGAGAAGCACCCTGCTCAGCAACGTACGAAATGGCGTAGCCCCGTCCACCCAAACCGAAGCCATTGCAATCCTTGGTCCTTGAGGAGTTAAACGCCGTTCGATTGGGCATTTTCCGGCGACCGGACGGCGCGCTACGGAGGGGGTTCTTCCGGCGCCGAACCCGCTGTTTTCTCTGATTCCGGTGAGCTGTTGCTTCATCCGAAGCTGCAATTCGACTGAGGGGTTCTCTGAGGATTGAAGAACACGTATGAATCATCACTAAAGCCATCGGAGCAAGAAGGAGCTACGGATTCCGGTTTTCGCCATCTCAAACGTTGCTGCACGGCCTGATTTCCCGGCGGAGAGGGTTTTTTCGGCGTGTTTTCTGGGTCCGAGCAGCTAGCAACCCAACCTACGACCACGTGAAGACTCCGTGAAGATCAGTGAAGCCGCAATTGCGGGTTTACCTGCTGGATTGACGCCCAGCTGAGGAAGAACAAAGGAAAAGGGATGGTTTGGACGTTTCATTTCTGATTTTGCAGTCTGATAGTTGCTGTTTTGTCTGATTTCTGAAGATTTCCATTACAAATCTAATTCTTAGCATTTTGTGTATTTGTTAATGGTTAGCTGTTGTGGATTCAACCTTGTTTTAGAGTTTGATTAGTTAGTTTAACCTTCCACTTGCAATTCCTGAATTCTGATACTTGTTCTTCTTCCCAAGTACTGTTCCGTGCCAATATGAGTGACACATGTTCGGCACTGTTCAGTGCCAATTACCTTAGGATGAGTTTCAATTGAATTGTTTCATTTTGCTTGCACCAATTGCATGAAATTTCCTAGTTTGCATTTAGGTTAGGATTCTCACTTCTTGCGTTTAGGATTTCTATTTGTTTTTATTTATTCGATTCAAGCATTTAGGTTTGGGTTTTGATTAGGAAATAATTTTGGTTTCAATTGCATTTCACTAATTTAGTGCATTTTAATTTACATTTCATTTCAAACCTCAAAACCCCCATTTCATACGTGAAAACCCAAAAAAAACGACACACCCAAGCTCGATTTAAACCGTTTCTACTAGTCCTTGGAAAAACACGACTCGAGGCCCCTATACTTGCTTGTTTGTATTTATCGTGGGTTTTCGATAAAATCTACAAATTCTAATTTGAAGCCCTATCGTGACACCTAATCTAGGGTTGTCATCTCCCCTTTTTCACACATCAAAAATATTTATTAAGTTTAAGTTCATTCTCTCTTGCACCAACAATAATGGTAATGCTTATGGTCACAACTAAATCTTTGACAGTTCTTGAAAGACCATAGTAAATAATTTTGAAAATAGTTTTTCAAAAAATATTTGCATAATTTGTCATGAGCTTTAGAAAATAGTTTCAAACCATGTTTTGATAACATATTTCATAGTAGTTTTGCAAAGTCTTTTAAATCATTTTTTAAGTTTAAATACTTTTTCAAAAATAATTTTAAAAGGATTTTTAAAGTATGTTTTAAAATAATTTTTAAACCAATTTTGTCAAAATTAAGTTTTGAATGCATTTTTAAAGTAATAAAGAATTTTACAACATTGTGTTTTCAAAATATGTATTTTCAAAATAGATAGTTTTTGAAAAAAATTAGTTATTATCCTTTTAATTGAGAGTCTCCCCCTTAACCTGACACATCCTCAGGGCTCTTTATTAGCCACAAAGCAATCTTCCTGTGTGTTTTAGGGTTTGACCCAAATCAAAAAGATAATGATTGAAATATAATTTAAAATAATTTTAAAAAATAGTTTTGCTCTTTTAATTTTGGACCTCCCCCTAAATCTGACATTTCTTTAGGGCTCCTTGTTAACCACCAGGCAAACTCCCGAAATGTCTTAGAGGTTAATCTAAATCAAATAGAGCAAATAATTTATGCTTTTCAAAATATAATATTTTAATTAAACTTTTAAGTTTGAGCTCCCCCTAAATCTGACACTCCCTTAGGGCTCCTTGTTGACCACAAGACAATCTTCCTATGTGTCTTAGGGGTTGTTCCAAGTTAAAAGCACAATTTATAAAATATTTTGCAAAATAATTTTAGAATTTTTTAATGCTGGTTTTAATAGGTCTTTTAAAAATAAAATCTTTCAATAATGACCTTCCCCTGAACTAGACACTCTCTTAGGACATCCTTGTTGACCACAAGAATTTTCTACCTATGTGTCATAGGGCTTTGATTTATTGTTGACCTAGAGGTTTGTATCTAAGTGTTGGTCAACCATTTTCGAACATATAGTGTTTTGAAAACATTAGCATATAGTTTTACACCCAGCAAACATAAATCTCAAGTAAATATAAATTTTTAAAAATAGTTTTTATAAAAATATTATAATAATTTTTTGAAAAGGTTTATCAGAACTTTATATTTTAATTGTCCTTATCATCTCACCTATTCTAAATGCCTCAATACATGACATACAAGGGTTACTTTATGGGTTATATGAGATGAATTGTCAATTTTATCTTTATTAATTTTAAATTAAGTTCTAATGAATGTTTGACCTTGTGTTAGATTCAGGTTCAACCGTCAGTCAATTAAGTCCACATTTCAAAAATTGGCTTCCAGGTCATGGCGAGGCAAGGGCCTTCTTGGTTATTGGAACAACGACTACTTCCTAAGACAAAGCCTTTTTAAGAAATTATGAGCTTAACCACTTCTTGAGAAGCCTTGGTCTAACTAGTTTAGGATGTGGTGAAGTAGCTTCGGTCAGCTCCACTTAGCTAAGCAGACTAAGCAAGGTACTCCTTACCCCACTTGACTACCCAGACCAAGCTTCCCTAACGTACTATCATCTCACCCCACCCTGGTACTATGTTGGCAAGTATCAACCATTCATGTGCCCTTAACTAACCATTCTAGATTAAATAATAAATAAATATGATGACATGATATTTTATATGTATTTAAAATAAAATATATGCATGGCATGACAAGTATGCATGAGTCAAACAATTTACGTAATAATTTTTAGTTTCTAATAATGTATCAAATTCTTGATTTGATATATTTCCTGTGGACCCGCGAGTGTGTCAACACATTTTGACACACTTTAAATTTTATTTATTTTTTTTGCATTCGATAATATTTTGAATTAATTTCATAATTATAAGTATTTTTAATTAAGTTCATGGCTTTTAATTGATTTCTATTAAGTTATATTTAAATTTGAATTTTGGATTTAATTTTTGAATTTTAAATTTTAATTTTAAATTTTGAGTTTTAATTTCTAATTTTGAATTTTAATTTCTAATTTTAATTTTAATTTTGAATTTAGAATTTTAATTTTGAATTTTTAATTTTAATTTTAAATTTTGAATTTTAATTTCTTTTTAGTTTGATTAAGTTTTGGTTGAATTATTAATTTATATAGTTTGATTAAGTTTTGGTTGAATTATTAATTTTATTATTTTGATTAAGTTTTTAAGATTTAGATTTGACTTGTTAAAATTTATAAAATTATTTTCTTAAATTTTAGAATTTAATTTTGAATTTTTTGAATTAGAATTATTCAATATTTTATAATTAAAGGGTACACGGTTATAGTTAGTTTTATTATTTAAATTCAAATTTTTAATATTTAAATTTGAATGATTATTTCTAAGGTTTGAATATTTATTGTAAGAATTTTTTAGATTTAATTTAGAATTTTTTATAATTAAATTATTAATTTTAGAATTTATCTTGATGTAGTTTGATTTTATCTTATTATTAGGATTATCTTGATTATTTAATTTCAAATTACTAAGTAAATTTGAATTATTTAACTTATCTTGATTATTACTAATCTTATCTTGTTTGGATAATTTTTTCTTAATTTTCAGATTTATTAAATTAATTAAATTTATTAAATTTAATCTTGGTTAAATAACTTAAAGAATTGGTCTAATTTTTTATTTATTTGAATTAAATCTAGATTAATTATATTTGAATTATTAATGGTTGAATTGGTTAAATTTGAAAAATTATTATTTAATTTAGATTTTTTAATTGATTTATTCAAATTAGATTAATTTTCATTATGGATAATGTCTAAGTTTGAATTTTCTAATTGATTTAATTTAAAATTTGAATTAGTCAATTTATTTAAATTTTCTAAATTTAAATTTTTTAAATTTGAATTGTTCAAATTTGAATGAGTCAAATTATCTATAGTTGAATTTTTCAAATTATCTTAATTATCTGTGTTATCCAATTTTGAATTGTTCAAAATACTTAAATTATCAGATTTATCTAGATTTAAAATTTTTAAATTATCTAAAATTTTAGATTTATCCATTTTTTTAAATTATATAATTTTTTAAATTATCTAAAATTTTAGTTAATCCACTTCTTAAACTTGTTTTAAGTCCTTCAAAGAAACTTATAGTGTGTGTGACCCAATAAGTTTTCAGCTATGTTAGCCATTTATAATTAACTATAAATTATGAAATAATCATGAGTGACATCTAGTAGTACATTATGACACCCAATTGATCAAAAAATTAAAGATTGATTTCAGAACTATTTCTGAACCCTTCAGCAGCTATAATGAGACATGTCTCATTCCTTTCATAGTCTTATACCCACTTAGTTCAAGACATGGTCTATGTGTGTCAGTCCCCACTAGGCTGACTATATCACACCTAGCCCAAACTTGCTTTCTTATCCTATGGATTTAAGTTACTCATACATGTATCCAAGAGTACCATACTCTTAATATGCAATGCTTTGACCAAAGACTTTTAGTAACAATCTTGACAAGTAGTCACAGGATATACATCTCTTTTTTCAAAGACCGATGAATCCTTTGTGGGTTATCCAAACACTTTCGAGCACTTTGACTTACACTCAATCATCCCGGGCACACACCTCTTTGGAGATGTTTGCTTGAGATGTCAAAGTATAAGCCTCCATGACCAAGATAACTTAAATATCACAAGTCAAAGGAAACTCACACTTAAGCTACACTGAGATCTTCATTGATATATCTCTATATGCATAAAACTATATGAAGTTTTATAGTAAGTCACTCCAATGAACTAGTTACCTTTAACTAGCATCCATGTTTAACTCTCAACATCTAATGTCTCCAGTCAGTGGGAACAGCTGCTTGGTAAACCAAGGAGTTTAAAACGTGCTAGTCTCAACAGAATTGATGACGTCCGTATACATCAATTCATCGACTAGGGATAATTTCAATACATTTATAATTGAACATTTAGAGATACTTACTAGTTGTAATCCAATCACAAATTCTCTCATGATATGAATCATATTACGGACACTCAGTAAATGAGTTTAAGATCTAATTAAATACATAAAGAATGTACACTCAAATAGTGAATCACTATTTATCCAATAAATAGTACTATCATAAGGCGATTATCTTAGGACACCTCTCAAATATCTGATCCGGATGGACAACACGTAGGATAAAGGGGGTCCCTCAGAGGACACGTGGTAAGGACGTGGCATCCAATAAGAAGAACCCGATCCTTTTAGGAGGAAAAGAGGGCGGGTCAAACCCAGGTCCTAGGAAAAGGAGTCACCTCTCCAGTATCACGACCAAGAAATCCTACTAACTGCCCCAACCTACTCTCAGGAGAAGAACTACCCTTGGCCCACCTAGCCTCGAGGTCGGCACATACCTCAGTACCTCATATGAGCCCCCCACAGCTAGGGTTAACGTCCTACGCATACTCTACGAACCGAACTCATTGTCAGGTCACAATTTCTGCTCACCACGACCCTCGAGCCCAGGCCCTTTACAACGAGCGGCGGACCACCCAATCAAAAGATCAATACATAACCTAAGTCCGTAACTGAGCTCGGCGCACCTAGCCGAACTCCGCATAGCTTGGTCGCATAATCCGACCTCAATAATGGATCGTATATCTTCACTATCAGCACTCGTCAAACCCAAGTATGAACAAAACTCCCTAGCCCACCTACCTGCCAGGTCAGAACTAGGATCATTACACCAGCCGAGCTCCTTCAGACCTCGGTATCCTGCAACTCTCATGGAAGTAAACTACATCCAAAAGTCGACCTCATGATTTGGTCTCGACATCACAGGCCGACCTCATGGCCTGGTCGCCGCATCATATGCCTACCTTAGGATAGGGATCCCGTACTGATTCCTTCAGTAACGAAGCAGGTAACAAGCTTGGGACGGACCGAGCACACCTCACCAGCGCGGCTGAGAATACCTTGCATCCACGCATCTCAACCGCACATATCGGCCACTCTTGACGCAGAGATGATACCAACGGATCGATGTGCCCTTTCTTCCTGTGACTTATCCACAAGAAGCGATGTGTACACCAAGTCTCTTTACTTGGCCCTGCCTGATCACATCCCTTCAGAAAGGATAAACCACCTGGATAAACCGTCCGATCTGCGAGATCTGTCACACGCGTGACCTAGTAATTCCGCCCTCTCCTCCAATGACAGGCGCACAGATCCGAAGGTATCGCTCCCTCCTGCCCTATATAAACCCCTCAGGTATGACGTTCCGCCCATCTTGAATCCTCCGGAGATACTTGCAATTCTCTCAGTCTGACTTGAGCGTCGGAGTGGCCACGCCGGGATCCCCCGGCGCCCAGCTAATCCGTGCGTTCAGTGCCCCTCTTTCAGGTCCTCCCTCCTCTGTTGTGGAAATATCGGGTGACGCGGCCTCCCCCCTGTCCGGTGATTCAGCTGTCGTCGGCAAGGAGCCGGAACATATAACAAAAGAAAGCCTTTCAAAGCTCACCAGCAGTCCTTAATCATCCTAGGAATAGTATCCTCCCAAGGGCCGGCCATCTCGAAGCCAAAGGAAGCTACAATTGGAAGTGGAAGTAAGGAACACAAAGAGAAGCAACGGTTGCTTCTCCACTGAAAAATATCGCTCTTTGGTAAATCATAAAGCAATAATTACTACCTATAGGTGCCCATTTATTACATCGGGATTAAGAGTGCATAATTCCTAATAACAGAGGTCTTGTTCAATTTGTGAGTCAGAGTAAATTGAACAACCTCAATGGTCCTACTCAATACACACAAAGTGCACTAGTGTAATTCTACAGTCAAGACAGACAGTAACCGAATTACACTACAACCGTTCCCGATGGGTTGTCCAACACCATCTTGGTTGTGAGCCTTAGTTTATAATTCACAGGGGACTGATAATCATGGTCTTCTGTGTCTCACAGACACCAAGTTATCTACAGTGTGAACTAAGAGGACTTTATTGCAAATTTACCTATTGCAATCATTTGCTCTTACAACAACAACACCTAAAACATGAAATTCATGGAAACATTCATAGAGCAATTATTTCAAAAATGTTTAGAGAATTTTTATACCCTAAAGAAAAGAGAAGATGAAGCCTTGAGAAGTCCTTAGTTCTTCCTTGTTTCCTCCTAGATCCTCCAAGCCTTCCTAGATCCCTTTCCCTTGCCTTGTAAGCCTCCAAGAACAAGGAAGCAAATGAGAGAGTGGAAGAGAGTTTCGGTGAGGGAAATGAAGGAAGAGAAGGGAATTTCGGCAAAGGGAGGTTTAAAAGGATAGTGGGGAAGGGAGTTACAACTTTACTTTGCAACTCCTCCATTAACTTCCCTTAAATCATGAAGTAAAGGCTACAAGGTGTCTCTTCACTTGTTCATGTGCCCCTTCATGTACCTTTAACCTTAAGTAGAATGTCCCCTATCTTTTTCATAACAAAAACTTGCTAGACCTTGTGGTTACCCCATGCTTCTCCTAGGCTTGCCATTTCCTTGAGGTCCAAGGTTCAATTGGCACCTCCATTCTTTTTCTTTTTATTTTAGGCAAAGCCCACATGAGATAAGCCCATTTAAGTTATCCATTCCTTAAGGCCCATTTTCATTTCTTTTTTTTGTCATTGGCTAGCCCATATAAGATAAAAGTCCATTATGAAAACCTTAAGCCCATAGAGCCCATTTAGTATTTCTACTAAATTTTCCTCTAAGCGCTATCATTCATTAATATCAAAGAATTATTGAAGAAAAATTGCGGGTGTTACAGAACGGTGGTGTGATCCCCTCCATTCAATCTAATTCCTATCGTCAGATTGCTTCGAGCCGTCAAATATAGAATTGGATTATAGGTCTTCTCTTGAATCGCTTATCTCCCTTCTTCGACTAGCATCAAAGCAAAGATAACAAACATGACTTGGGGAAGTCTTCTCGAGGAGATCTTAGCGTGGATACAAGTAGAGGCAACCTTACTCAAGGTTGCTAATTAATACCATTTCCGCTTCGTGTCATCCAAAAAGTTATAAATTTATTTATATCTTATCTATAATTATGTTTGTATGCATGTATTTCTCTAAATAGATTTTATGCATAGTTAGTGATAAAATATTTATTACGCTTCCACTGCATATTTAGTGAAATATAAAATTTTAAATTACGCATACTAAAATCTAACACATCCTACATTGTCTATATATTTAGTTTCTTGCATTCAGACTAAAAAGATAGTAGCTTGTTACTATTCTCTTCATCCTTTGTTCGATTTCCTCCTTCAAAAGTTTTCAGAAAGAAGAACATTAGTGATTACCTATTCGATAACGGTCCAAGAGATTGTGGGCCTTAGAGTAGCAATCATTAGACTGTAAACCAATTAAAAAGAACTATATCCTTGTGCTTTTTCTTATCTTTATTATTTCTACTATGACTTTATTTTGTTTTTATAAAAGAAAAGTTAAGTTTTAAACATGTGATATTCACCCCACCCACTTCTATCATATATTTCGATCCTACAATCGTATGATTTGTTGATCCATGATTCGGATTTATTGTACATACATAATTATAACACTAACCAAACATTTTTATATCCTATGGGATGTGAAAAAAGGACCGAAAGGTGAACCCAACTCTCTGACCCATAAAGATTGAGATGTGATGGGTTATTCACGAAAGTAATTCAAAACCTCACAAGAATACCATTGACTATTATAGAGCTTAATGGGTTTACCCTGATTCGGCTTCACAAAGTAGATAATAGCATCTAGAGTATTGTGGATCATCATGATAGAATCCTCCTTGAGAAAATGATCGCTCGAGTAAAGCTACCTTAAAAGTAGGCATCATGTTTAGGTAAACACGCTAGTATAATTCCAAAAATCCATACTAGTCACCTCAGTATAGACCACCTTCATGCATATCAACATTGAGGTGAGAGTGCAAATAATATTTAGAGCATTAACAATAGTCGTTGGGAAACAAAAATCCTAAATTACCTCCAAAATTAATATTTTCCTGAAACTACTCTTGCTTTCTTAATTCATTTTCTTTCTCTCACTATTCTTGCAATTTTGATTATTCTGAATAGCCTACTTTGTGATTCTTACTAATACTCAATTTACCGTCCTTATGAGATCGATATTTTAGTACTTGACGATAACTATGCACTTGCAAATTTCGCATATCACTACCTCATGACATAAATCAATAAGTGGTATCAGAGCCAATTTTTAATCATGATCTATGGGCTAAATGTATTTGACTTACACAATAGCTTTTTCCATGATTGGTCATACTCATTTTGATTTGATGCAACTAAAGCTCATTTTGATACATCAAATTGCATCTTGAACTTTATTTATCATCAAGTCGTAGGTTGTCATAAAATTCAACTAGCAAGTCAGTATTAATTACATGATTACAATAAACTAACTTGTCTAACTGATAATATTCTAACTAAATTGCATCTTGAGCTCAACTTCCATCCTTGATGCAAGCATTCGAAGAAGAAGAAGCTAAATCCCTCAAGCAAATCATTATAACGTCTTCTTGCTATATTTTACTGTTGCATTTAGTAATCTTGTTG
Organism: Curcuma longa; assembly: GCF_044706935.1. Lineage (NCBI taxonomy): Eukaryota > Viridiplantae > Streptophyta > Magnoliopsida > Zingiberales > Zingiberaceae > Curcuma > Curcuma longa. Next base: position 7,903,034 of record NC_133881.1, read on the forward strand.
TAAAAGATTTTTTCCACATTCGGATTCGGCCGAGGAGGAAATCAATAAAGGTGGTAGAATGTAGGTCTAAGCCTTGGACTAGCTACATTGCGAGGCAGTGGACTAAGTAAAACAAACGTGTTAGTAATTGTGTGTTGTGTTAGCTTTGTTTCAAGAGTTTCCACTATGCAAGTTCAACTAATGAAGTGATCAGAGCTATTCAACTCTCCTCCCTTCTATCTTACAAGATCCTAACAGTGGTTTCCATAATTAATGTCTTTATGGAACACATTATCATGCAATGTATTTTTTTTTCATTCTATATTATGATGTGTCCTTAGGACTTGTTTGTAGTCATATTCTGCTAGGAGGATAGTAATTTGAGAACCGTTTTTAATTGAATTCCATTACCTATAAAGTTACTGTCTATCCTACTAGGATACATCCAACTGTTTGCACAACAAAGTCATATCCTTGAGAACCATTTTAATTGAATTTTACTAGGCATAAACTTAATTCAAGTACTCATTGATTGAACTGATAATGAGATATTTGCTTCAATTAATAGGAGTAATGAGTCCTTTATTAGTTACTTCCTTATCTCTATAAGACTAGCAAAATATCCAATAGCAAGTGCATATGCAACCCTCTTAATGGTTTAAACGACAAGCTTAAAAGTATGTTACTTCTCTTATGAGATGAGTAGTAATATTATATCTAAAGATTAATTGCACTTGTCTACATGAGATCTTAAATAATTTCTCATGGTGAGTCATGGCAAGTGAGTTATTCTCTAACATACCCACCCAAATGCTTTTCTAAATATCACTCTATGTACAGGTGTGAGATCGTCTATCACATATCAGAAACATTTCAGCAAGTCTGCTCCCACATATCAGAAACATAGCTCATACTTCTCTTGTCATGATGATATGCTATTTAAAGATCATGATAACTAGAGATATATTTTAATAGCATTGTTGCATGCTTTAAGATTATCTCTTATTTTTTATGTATCACTAAAATCATGATGTTGTTCGTATCAGTTGCACAAATTCAACAACATAATAGTTAAAAAGATAGTTTGATGCACGGAATTTTTATTAGTACGAGGTCTTGAAAAAGGATCTAATTATATTGGATCTATTATACATAGTTTTACATTACATTTTATAAAAGATTATTTTTACAATTTGAATTTGTAATTTTAAGATCATATGTCAATAATTTTACCATTGCATTAAAATTCTCCTTCAATAACATAATAATTAATAAGATAATAATTTAATTAATTTAAAATATAATTATATATTATATTGATTCTTTAATTATAATATGAATCATTATCAATCATATCCTTGCATGGCCCACCAATGTACCTAAATAGTTAAAGTTCAACACAAATAACATAAAATGATGTTTACGATTCCACTAGGGATGGATTTAGAAAAAAAAACAATGACTGAGCTTTGGATGTAGAAGAGCGGGCTAGATAAAAAAAATTATAAAAAAATAAATATGCAATAAATCTAATAATGATTTTTAAAAAAATATATATAAATATATATATAATAGATAATAAAAAATTCTTTTAGACAAGATAACTCTTAAGAAATCATTCCTAACTTTCAACTGCTCACTATCTTTACCTTTAACTAATTGGTGGACTTATTCAACAAACCTCTTTGTACTCTTGATTTACACATGCTCAACTCCAAACTCAATCTAGTTAAACACGATCTCCATTTTGAATTTAAAAAGGGAGGGGCGGGTGTAAAACAAACTCACTCCATAACAAAAATTGAGAAGTATTGATAAAAGAAGCATTGCAGCAAAAGGTGGAATCGTCACCCTAACGGCTCCATACGATCGGTCCTATGACCATCTGTGAGAAGGTAAATCGAGAAGTTGCAATTGATCACTACGGGAGAGGGCATTGCCTCGACTACCGAGATTCGACCCATGTCCATTGGATAAAGGAAACATAAACCTTATCAAATTAGTTATGAAGCAATAATTGTTTTGAACATGATTGTACCGGTACAATCATTTAATCAATTCATTCATATGCCAATAATATAAATCCTCATCGCTAAAATTCTATGCCACAATTTCATCAGATTATATTGATCTACATTTTTCATACATAGTCAATATTAAATATAATTATCATTGTAATTTATTTAATTAAATAAATCAAAATTGATTTGTTATAGCACTTGATCTCCAATTGATAAAAGGGAAATCAAATCGAATTTTACTATGTGGCAACCAAACTGTCATTAACTCAACTGATTTAGAGAGGCCCTATGGCCATTGTATGCTTGATTATACTCTTTACAGAAGCCTTTATTCAGAAAATGAACTCTTCTCAAACTTAACACGAAGATGAAAAATACTTGGGAGAAAATACCTGTATGTTTATCAATGACAGGTAAAATTAAAGACAGTCATAATTACTCATTTTGAGAATAGGTATAGCAAAACATTGACAAATACAAGCAGTGATAAAATAATATAGCAAATCTTTTGTTTAGCCTCTAGTTTAGAAATGAAGGAATCAAAGTAAAGCATCAGGTGAATTACTTGAGGTGTTCCATGAAGAAACAGAAACAAAACAGATAAGAAGGTACAGAAAATAGAGATTGTTGACATGGTTTTTGAATAACCTAAGTTAATACATCACATGAATCAATATTGATTTCTCCATAATCATAATTGAGAAATGTCTTTGGGTGGAAGTGGAAAGTAGAGGTGAGGATAGATGTTCTTATATAGCTCGGCCTTTGATGATGTCAATGCTCATCTCGCTCGGATCAGTAGCTTGGAGTTCCACTTGGATCCCATCAAGTTCCCTCTTGAATCTATCTTTGGAGCTTGCATACAACATCTTGCTCCTCACTCTTGACGTGTCAGGTGCCCTTCCTCGTGCATAATCCAATCAAATTTAAACAAACTCACCATAGATAGAAAATATTTAGATTGAACCAATTGTGTTTCTTACCAAGATATGAAGAAAATCTTGCTCTTTTGGCAGTTTTCATCAGTGGTAAAATCAAAATCAAACACAGCATAGCGACACTCGTCAGCTGGCAAGGAGGCAGTAAAGTTGTCATAGTTCTCTTCAGGCAGGCCCAGCTTCTCCACCATGACCTGCTGAATCTGCTCATCGATTTTAAATATAATGAACCTAAAGTTCCTCTTTGCCTTCAGCTCCAGAAACTTGAGCTTACACTCATCATGCACTGCCATTCCGGAGGCCGAGTTCGCCTTAATATTTGTATCATTTCAAAACATTTTAAAAACATCATCATGTATCATATATAGGAGCCATCATTTCAAAAGAAGTATCAACCCAATGTAATTGAATGAGGTAACTCACCATGGCTATTCAGTTGGATGAAGGTCAAGCTTGCGAATAGGAATTGGGAAAGGAAGAGGAAATGCGAGAGGGTGTAGAGATTGAAAGGGGAGAAGAGGAAGTAGGAGGTCCTTGTGATCTTGAGTTATTGAAGGGGGTGTGGAGGGCAAAGGAAGGGACGAGAGTGTTTAAAGGAGGAGGAATTGGAGGGGAGGAGCACAAAGCCTGTTGCACGGTGATGCGTTCGGTTATGCTTAGCTTTGACTTTGCTGCTTTGACCAAGTTGCCATATCTATGGACAAACTAAGAAAAATAATATGGAAACATTTGTGAAAAGTTGTTTTTAACAGTAATCTAGTTGAGATGAAGTATATATATATATATATATATATATATATATAGCATATATATATAATTCACAGGATTTTATCCTGTAAAGGAAAGTCATATTCACGACGAGAAATAACCCGATGAACTTTTTTTTATATTATAATACGGTAAGGATCTTAACTCAGATCAGCAAACCATACCTATGTAACCCTACTCCAATTACTTGACATATCATACTTATGCTCTCTTTCTTAAAATCAGATAGCTCTTACAACCCCCCACCCTCAAACAAACCTCACAACATCCTCTTTTACGGTAGTTAAGTTTTAAGTAAAACGTAGTTGAATATTTAAAAAAAAGGAAATAAGTAAAAAATTTATGAATTTTATAATTATTTAAAACCTTTGATATAATTTTTTTAAAAATATATAATATATTTTAGCACTCAATCAAGATTTTAAAAAATATAATTGAGTACTAAAATAGAAATAATGATGGGTAAATTTCAAACACAAGTAACAAATGGTGATAATAATCATCACTGATGATATTAACTATATCTCCGTTATATATTAAATATGAGAAGAAATACAAAATTAAGTTTTGGATGAAATATAGTATAAAAAATATAGTTGGATATCTACAATTATTCACTAGGCAAAAATCTAAAGCATTTTGTCGCTCAAAATAGTTCAAAAGCGACATAATTGGCCTAAAACATCTTTGTTCCAGCTCTTTGCCGACGATAGCCACAACACCAGGTAATAGGAGGCCGCGTCAACTTGTACTTCCATGTCGAGGAGGGAGGCCTTGAAGAGACAACAAATGAACGTACGGGTCAGCGGGGCGCCGGGGAATCCCGGCGTGGCCACTCCGACGCTCAAGTCAGGCAACGAGCAAAGAAGTGTGTATTCGGAAAAATTCAGCGAGTTCATTGTCATTCCTGTGCAGTTTATATAGAGGTGGGGGGGGGGGGGGGGCGATATTTTAGGATCTCAGTGCCGGTGATTGGCTATCAATCCACTATTGATGTGGTAAGGATAATCTTCAAGGGTTTTTGGTCATCCGACGGCTCGGATTTGTAGATCTTTATCTGACAGTTGTGCCTGCGCGGGGTATCTTCTTTGAGATTAGGCTGGGCCAAGTAAGGGACTTGGTCTATGTTCTTCTTTTCGTAGGTGGGTCGCCGATTCTTGTGGAGAGATTGATGGGGTGCCCCGCTGGTATGCGTGCCGCGGATGAAGGTCGGGAGTGGCTGATTTGGGGAGGTGCGCCTAGAATGTCTATGTACTGGCGGCCTTGTTTTAGCGGGGGGATCTCTGTGGAGCGATCCGGCGATCTTTGCTGGGGTCTTGCCCGGCGGTAGGATGTGCCGTTAGGACTTCGTCCTGACGTAGGCACGTGATGACCTGATCCCGTCGTGAGGTGGGCCTACCAGGCTTTGTACCTTACGAGGAGGTAGGTAGGTGGTACTGGTACCTGGTCCGGAGGTAGGCGGGTAGTGCCGGTTTCTAGTCTGGAGGTAGGCAGGTGATGCCGATACCTTGTTGTGAGGTAGGCGTGCGATGCCAGGGTCATGTCCAGAGCTAGGCCTGCGTTGCTGATGCGATGCCGGTACCTTGTTATGAGGTAGGCATGCGATGTCGGGGCCTTATCCTGAGGTAGGCGTGTGATGCCGATACCTGGTCCGGAGGTAGGCAAGCGGTGCCAGTACCTTGTCCGGAGGTAGGCATGTGATGCCGATACCTGGTCCAGAGGTAGGCAAGCGGTGCCAGTACCTTGTCCGGAGGTAGGCATGTGAGATGGTGTATTATTGTCAAAAAATATCTCTCGGTATGGCAGGGAGGGGTCCGGGTCGTGCACATGAGGTTTGTGTCTTTTGTGTTAAGGGAGGTCGATCTTCCCTACCTTTCCCTTAGTCTCCCGAAAATACCCTTCCGGGCTTCTATCCCTCCTCTATACGTATTCCTCCCTCGGGGAGGGATATTCGTACCGGATCACAAGCCTCCCGACCTAGTTTAGTCGAAGGAGACGAAGGTGACTGACTGAACTTGAGTCGGACCTAAATGGCCCCCCTCTCTTCTGCCGCGTTATCGCTGTAGCTATGGTAAGTTTCGTGCCCGATTTATTACTCTTCCTAGTCCGTTGATTTAAGGTTTTGATGAATCGACGGTTGAGATCGGCCGACCGTTTGATTTATTTCCTCTTCCTTCCGCCTTCTCCGATTACTCCGCCTAACCCTAGCCTTTGCTTTCGCGCCTTCGATCGCCTGTGCTCCAACTTTCTTCGCGAACCCCTCGCTTTCTGTAAGTCTTCCTTCCTTTCCTTAAGCGTCTTGTTCGCCTTTCTTGCATTCCTAGGGTTCTTCTTCCGGTCCTCTTCGTTTTCTATCGAAACCCTAGTTTTCCGTCTCCAAGGTTGTCCTCTTTGCCTTTGCCTTTTCTTTCGCTTAGGTTTTCTTCTTGTGAGCTCCCCTGGTTTTATTAGTCACTAGTTCCTTAGGGTTCTGTTTCCTTTCGTCTTCCTTGGTACTGGCCCTAATGTCAACCAAGGTCCTGTGGTACGAGAGGTGCAAACCTTCTCGATTCACTGAGGATGAGGGGATCCTACTTCGCGCCCAGTTCGGGATCCCCGCTGATCACCAGATTCTAGTCCCTACTAGGGACCAGAGGCCCCACGAACCTCCTCCGTGGTACGTGACTTTCTTTCGTGAGCAAATAGAAGGAGGCCTGCGTTTTCCCATTCCATTCTTTTTGCAGAACCTGGCCTCTTACTTCCAGCTTTCGCTTTCCCAGCTAGCTCCAAACTCTTTTAGCCTGGTCTGCGGTGCCTCTATCATCTATGATGTTTACCAGATTCCCAGGGATCCCACCACCTTCCATTACTTCTTCGACCTTAAGAAGGGAGGAACGGGTGAGATTTATTGGTCCGCTAGGCCCGGTCATAATTTTTTGGACAACTATCCTACCTCTCACAAGGGTTGGAAGGATAGGTATTTCTTCCTGAAGCCTCCTCACCCTTATAATTGGCCAACATTTTTCCGTCCAGAGCCCCTTCCTTCTCCTAACTTGGACTAATATAGGTTCAACCATCTCTTTCTGACGACTTCTAAGATTCTTTTAGACCTCAAGTTCGATGTGCAGGCCTTGATTTCCAACGAGGCCTTATTGTATAAGGCTGGGCTGAGTCCCAATGACATTCCCCTGGGTGCCCCTTTGAGTAAGTTCCCCTAGCGTCGTTTATATTTCCTTTTTGCTACTAACTAATTCTTTTTTCTATATTCTTGATGGGGGACATCATGCTGAGCGCTTCGGTGAAGGAGAGTATGAAGTGGGAGCTTACCACCACCGATAGTTGGTGGGTGGGGGAGGATGCTGCTGGCTCCTCCGGGGCTACCCCCGAGTTGGGAGAGGTTGCTGTTGGTGCTGAGCCTGAGGGTTCTGCAGCTACTGCTGGAGTCGGGACTCCCTCTGTAGAGGGGGAGAGGACCTCGGCTGCGGAGGAGGCTGGGACCTCAGCCCCTGCTGCTGCTACCCCTGATGAGGAGGTATCCCCGCCGGCCCCTTCTGAGGGCCTAGTTCATTTTTCTGTTCCTGTCGAGTCCCTCAGGGAGGGAGTGTCAGTTGCGGCGCTGGAGCTAGGTCCTTCTTCGGTAACCAAGCCAGCTCCGGAGGCCCCTCCAGTGGATGTTCCTATCCCCACGACCGCTAGGGAGACCCGCTCTCGAAAGAGGGTTAGGGAGGCCAGGAGGCAGGTTTCCTCAGCCCCAGAGGGATCGGAGCCGGTCATCATAGACATAACTGAGCCCTTGGATGATCCAGTTATCTTTCCAGAGTTAGAGCCCCTGTCGGTCTCCCCGCTTAGGTCTATCCTCCCCGAGCTCCGCACCAAACGCCTGCATGATAAGGGTAAGTCTTTAGCCAGCTCTTCTGTGGATGTCGAAACTCCTGTGCCTCAGCCCCAGCAGGTGCAGTCGAAGAAATCGCGGGCTACACGTCCCCCTCGTGTTCCAATGAGTACAGAGCCTCCTTTGCAAACTATGCTTTCAGGCTCTGCCGATCGGGTTTGTACCTCAGTGGAAGACTATAAGCGCTATGAGGCGGAGGTGCTCCCCAAGTTGTCTAATGATCTGTTGTGTCAACGCATAAATGGGTCTATGGGCAGGGTATGATTTTTCTCTTGCTTTTGTAAATTACTTTTGATCTTGTGGTGATTCCCCGGCCTGTATCCTTAGGTCCTGCTGGAGTGTCAAGAACTGGAGCGCCGGGTCCCTCCTCTTGAATCTGCGAACCGCCAACTGGAGGCCCAGGTGGCCGAGCTTCGATCCCAGTTGAAGACCCCTATAGTCGAGGCGGAGTTAGCTAAGGTCAAGGCTCTGAAATCCCAACGGTGGTGGTTCTCTGATCGCAGCACACGCCGGCCGCAGGGATGAAGAAAACCATAGGCTGAGGGTTTTCACACCGCCGACCCTTCCACGATTCCGCTCTCTAGTCGTTGGCCGCCTGAGGAAGAGAAGAAGCACAGCGCCGGTTCTCTCGTTGCTCGTCGGCTCTCCTTGCCGGTAGCAACCTCGGGAGATCGCCACCCATGGGAGCTCGTCGCCCTCGGGAGATTGCAGCCCTCGTGGCATTGCCGCGCTCCTTCATAGGAAGGAGAACCTTGGTTGACCATGGATCCACCTGATCGCAGCGATACCGGCCTTCTTCTCCCATCCTCTCAAATCACGTGGCTAGCTGTGAACTCGCTGGAGAGGAAGAGGAGATCCCTCTGTTCTGTTCCGTTCGGCCATGTGAGCCCTTTGCTCTATTCCGTTCGGCATGTAGAAGAAGAGAGTAGCTCTGTTCCGTTTGACATGTAGAAGAAGAGAGGAGTTCTGTCCATGTGGAAGAAAAGGAGGAGAAGTCCTGTCGACCATTTCAATCGCGTGGAAGAAGGAGTTGTTACCGGAGCCTCTGCCAGAGAAGAGACGTCGTGAAGTGTTCACTATGTTCAAACACCGGAAAGAAACATTGTTATGATTCTTGTAAAGAGTTGTTTAGATGCGATCGGTCAATCCGAGTCGTATAACGACCATGTGTAAATTTCTCGGAAGCTTACAAAGATTCCAGAAATTATTCCATCGTGATTGGAAAGGGTTTTCGGTCATTTGTCTGTTATCGACGGTCAAAGGTTGATCATCGAAAACTACACCGTGAATACGATTCTTGGTGATAGTTAGAAAGCCCCGAAACGTCGTGACAAACATTGTTGTGGTTTCTAGAATAAGGCTTCTCTCGATTCAATTGTCATCGATCATCGGCTAGTACCGAAGACGATGACGCGACTCGTGGCTTCCGAAGCCGTCCATACATGAGCTTGACGTGGATCACCAATAGAGGCGGGACTTCGACAAGGACCGCTCGATTGATGCCAACACCATTCAAACGTCATCTAAGAGGTACATGTAGAATAATCTTTTATTCTGTAAATTTTAATTGTGCAAGTAGAATAATTTTATTATTCAGCAAAAATTTTAATTTTCTGTCATGCTTTGTACATGTTATTTCCACTTATGCATGCGTGTGTTGTATGATAATTTCCTGTAATTATTGTTTTATTTTCGCTACGTGTTTATGAAACGTGTAGACACGCGCATTGCACCGAGACGATCCCAACATCCCGCTCATAAGGTCATGAAAGATTTATCGAACGAAATCAAACTATAGCATGTGCTCATATTATGTATGAAGATGCTACAATCCTTTAATTTGATCAACATAAACTGTTTGCTTGACAAAACCGCTCATACAATCATATAAATCATAATAAACACATGCTCGTTATATATATATCAAATATGAAACATAACTAAAATAATGTATATGCTTTTGTAAGTGGCTCTGGTACCACTGTAGGGATCTGTTGTGAAAAATAATAAATAAACACAGTGGAACAAAATCAATCCCTCAAGAGATCTATGCAAATATAGTATACATGTATGATCGAGTTGTCACCTTTGTTGCGTGAAAGGAACAATCCTAACAGTAACTTGATTCGATAGATCTTAGCACGATAAAAATGGCCCCGCCTCTTCGGTATCCACACGAACACATCTTTCATTTGTCACATGAACTTAGCCTTTAGAAAAGAACCACCTTCATTGTGCTAACAACTTGGATAATTTTGTCAAGAGTAGAAGAAGAGGAGACTAGAAGTGAACATCCACCAAATGTTTAAAATTTGCCTTTTGTACTCATCCAATGAATACAAAAGGTCATCCAATGAATACAAAGGGTCATCCAATAAATACCAATAAATATAAAGAGTCATCCAATGAATACAAAAAGTTTTTGCCTTTTGCTCTCCATTTCATCAATACTCCATTAATCTCTATTAATGGACATTAATCCTTTTTAGTGGTTGAGTCTAATCCAATGCCGAATTAAACTCAATCCAATAGTTAGATTCATTTGAGTCTAACTCAATAAGTCTATCTCGGATTAGACTTAACCCTATAATCTTAAAGTCCATCATATTTTAATCAAACTAAAATATACTCATCTCCAAATCAACATGTTTTTTTTGTGTGAATCAATAGGTTCTCATAATATTGGCAATGTATCTAAAATAATATTTTAGATATATAAGCAATTGTTGGTGCAAGATGCACTAAGATCTTGCCTAGAGTTTCGATGTTTGACAATACACCTAAGTCTGGTCAGTTTGACCAAGGGTTGATCCAAACAGGACTTGATGTTTGGATGTGTAGTCAGACGACTAGCGAGAAGACCTAGTCGGTTAGACTAGGCAGTGGAAGTCCTAATCTGGAAGATTGGGCAAGGGAAGTCCTGGTGAGTGAAGCTGGGCAAGGGAAAGTCCTAGTTGTAGGCTAGGCAAAGGGAAGTCCTGATTTGGAGGATCAGGCGGAAGTCTTGGCAGAGTCAAGTGCACCAGGTGAAGTCTGGGCTGGTCTAGGTGACCGAGTCGCAGCAGAAGTCTGGGCTGGTCTAGGTGACCGAGTCGCAGCAGAAGTCTGGGCTGGTCTGGGTGACCGAGTCGCAGCAGAAGTCTGGGTTGGTTAGAGAGAACCGAACCGCAGCAAAAATCCTGGGGGGCTGAGGACAGAGCCGAGCACAAGTCCAACAAGTCTGGAGGACTTGGTTGGCATAAATTCTCCAGAGTGGAGTGGGTTAGACTAACCTAGGATTTTGGTAGAAAGGAGAAGTTAGACCCACAAGGTAAGGCTTAGGATTGTTTGTATATTTGTATGTTTGTCTTGTAGGAACCAAGGAGATGGAAGCAAGATGGAAAAAACACAAATGAAGCAAACAAAGCAAAGTCAAACCAACCAGACTCAGAAGATCCAAACGACTGGAACTGGAATCCAGTTGACTGGAAGGCCAGTCGACTGAATCTGCAACTAAGGTTTCGAGTTGAAAATTGGAAAAATGAGCGAAAAGAAGATTTATCTACCACGTCGACTGGAGTCGACTCAGAAGGGCACTTGAGTCGACTTAGACAGTAGATAACGAGCAGGATGAAGTTCTATCTGCCACGCAAGCTGGAGTCGACCCAGATTGGCATCTGAGTCGACTCAGGAGCAGTATAAAAGGAGCCCGCGAACGTGCAGAAACAATTCATTCAAGCCAAAAAAGTTCCCTGCTCAACTAGTGGTGCTTCTGAACGCGAACGGGCCAGACACGTGCAACCGGGGAAGATCCAGGAGGAGTACGCGGCGCTCGGACTTCCAGATCGGCGGCCATTTGTTTGGTTATTCTTTTCTTATTGTCAATTTGTTATGTTACTTTATTTTATTATGCTTTACGGACTGTAAGACGGGTTGCTCCGCCTCCGAACGACGTTCAGAAAGGAGACCATTAGTGGACGGGCGCCTCCCGAATTAGGCCTTGGACGTACTAACCCTGGGGGGTTAGGAACCAAGTAAATCCCGCGTGTCCCCTGTGTTTGTTTACTAATTCCGCTGCTAGTTTTCTGATAGAAAGAAACGAACGATTTTGAAAAAGCGACTACGCGCTATTCACCCCCCTCTAGCGCGTACATCGATCCTACAATTGGTATCAGAGCCGGTGCGCTCTTGATTGGACTAACCGCCAAGGGAGCAAGACGGCAAAGATGGAGGGGGAAAAAGGTAATATTTTAAAATTTGCATTTTAAATTTCATATTATATGTTTTAAGTGCAGGGAGAGAGGGCACTACAAAAATAAGTGTCCTACTCGAAAGATTCGGACGGCACCACCGGCGGCAAAGGAGCAACCGATGCCAGGAGCCCGGAGAAACAAGGACCACATCAAATGCTTCAAGTGCCAGAAACACGGTCACTACAAGAACCGGTGCCCGGAGAGGAAGACGGCGAAAAAGTCAGAATTAGGGGAAGCGATTCCGGTAAGTAGTTAAATTTACGAAAATACCCCTAGGATGCATGACCATGCTAGATTTTCTATTTCTGCAAATTTAGATAATTTTCCTGAAAATTTAAAAAAATTTAGATAAATTGAAAAATTAGAAAATTTAGATAAATTTGAAAAATTTAGAAAATTTACAAAATTCAAATTCAACGGATAAATCTAAAAATCTAGATAAGAAATTTGACTAATTCAAATTTGATAAATTTGTCAAATCAGAAAATTAGATAAAAATTTAAATAATTTGACTAAATCAAATTTGAATAATTCAAATTTGAAAAAGTCAGATTTAAAAATATTAGATAATAATTTAAATAATTTAAATTTGAATAATTCTAAATTAAATAAATTGAAAAATTCAATCTTAAATCCTAAAGATAAAGAAACCTTATCTAATTTAGATAAAATAATTAATAAATCTGAATTAAATAATAATTTAACTAATTCAAATGTTACCAATTCAATTATTAATAATTCAAATTTAATTAATTTAGACTTATCCCAAATAAATAAAAAATTAGAACAAGTCTTTAATTCTTTCAACCAAGATAATGATAAGCTTAATAAATCAACTTTAAATAATTTAATAATTTCAAAAATTAATAATAATTCAACTAAACAAAATAAAATTAATAATCATCAAGATAAGTTGAACAATTCAATTTTACTCAAAAATTTGAAATTAAAAATTCAAGATAATCCTAATAATAAGAAAAATTCAAATTTCAACAAGATAAATCCTAAAATTTAATTAAATAAAAATTCAAAATTAAATAATAAAATTAATTATAATTCAGTACCATTTAATTATGAAATATTGAATAATTCTAATAAATTAAATATTAAAAATTCAAAATTAAATAATAAAATTAATTATAATTCTGTACCTTTTAATTATAAAACATTGAATAACTCTAAAAATTAAATTCAATAATTTGAAATTAAAATCCTAAAATTTAGAAAAATATTTTTATAAATTTTAACAAGTAAAAATTAAATCTTAAAACTCAAATTTATTAATAATTCAAACATAACTTAATCAAATAATCCAAATCTTAAATTAAATCAAATTAAATTAAATTAAATCAAATCAAATTAAAATTAAATTATTACCAAATGAATCAGTTTTGTCTTAGAAAGTGGTCGTTGTTCAGATACCCAGACCAAGATGGTCCATGTGCCTCGCCACTGCCTGGAAACTGATTTTTGAAATGTGGACTTAGTTGATTGACGGTTAAACCTGAATCTAACTCAAGGTCAAACATTTCATTAGAACTTAACTTAAAATTAATAAAGATAAAATTAACTACTCATCTCACATAACCCATAAGGTTATCCGTGTATGCCATGTATTGCGACACTTAGTACGGGTGAGATGATAAGGACATTAAAATACATTATTTTGAAAAAGACTTTCAAAAATTATTATAAATATTTTTATAAAAACTATTTTTGAAAACTTGATATTTCCTTGAAGTTTCATGCTTGCTGGGTGTATCTATATTATAAGTTTCAAAACCCTATATATTTGAAAATTGGTTGACCAACACATTAGACACAAACCTTTAGGTCAACACTAAGTCTAAGAACCCTAAGACACATAGGCAGAAAATCCTTGTGGTCAACAAGGATGTCCTAAGAGAGTGTCTAGTTCAGGGGGAGGTCATTCTTGAAAGACTGATATTTAAAAAGACCTCCTAAAAAAATAATAAATAAAATAAAAAAATAAAAATAAAAATAAAAAAAATTAATTAAACAACTTTTCAAAATTAAATAACTTTAAATTTAATTAAAGAAATTTTCAAAATTAAATAACTTTAAAATTAATTAAATAATTTTTCAAAATTAAATTATTTTAAAATTAATTAAACAATTATTCTAAAATTATTTTAGAAATTATTATAAATTATTCTTTTAATTTGGAACAACCTCTAAGACACATAGGGAGATTGCCTTGTAGTCAACAAGGGGCCCTAAGGGAGTGTCAGATTTAGGGGGAGTCCAAACTTAAAAGTTCAATTGAAAATTATACTTTAATCTTAAGTTATTTGCTCTGGCTGATTTAGATTAACCTCTAAGACACTTAGGGAGTTTGCCTTGTGGCTAACAAGGAGCCCTATGAAAGTGTCAGATTTAGGGGGAGATCCAAATCGAAAGAGTAAAATTAAATTTAAAAATTATTTTCCCTAAAATTATTTTTAAAATTATTATACATTATTCTTTTGATTTTGAGTCAAACCCTAAGACACACAGGGAAGTTACTTTGTGGTTAACAAAGGGCCCTGAGGACGTGTCTAGTTAAGGGGGAGATTCTAATTTAAAAAGGATAATAAATAGTTTTTCAAAAACTATCTATTTAAAAAAAATACTTTTAATAAAAATTATTTCAAAATTATTCAAAACTTATTATCAATTATTCTTTTAAGTTGAGTCAAACCCTTAGACACAGGGAGATTACTTTGTGGTTAACAAAGGACCCTGAGGATGTGTCAGGTTAAGGGGGAGAGTCTGACTTAAAAGAATAATAACTAGCTTTCCCAAAATATCTATGTTGCAAAACAATTTTGAATATTAATTTGAAAAATACCTTCAAAATCTATTTTAAAAATTAAACTTATTTTGAAAATTCTTTTGAAAACTATTTTGAACAAATCCTTCAAAACTTAACTTTTACTTGAAAATCACCCTGAAAAATAAGTTTTTATAATCTAAAAAATAAGTTTTTACAATCTACTATGGTCTTTCAAGAATTATCAAGACTTAGACGTGACCATAGAGATACCCTTATTGTTGGTGCAAGAGAGAATGGACTTAAAAATATTAAATCTTTTTGATGTATGAAAAGGGGGAGAAGGGACCTTAAGTTAATAATATAGATTTCTCCCAGAAAGTTAAACCCTGACCTATATTAACTTAAGAAATTGTCAAACATCAAAAAGGGGGAGATTATTGGTGCAAGATGCACTAAGATCTTGCCTAGAATTTCGATGTTTGACAATACACCTAAGTCGGTCAGTTTGACCAAGGGTTGATTTAAACAGGACTTGATGTTTGGATGTATAGAAGTGAGCGAGAAGACCTAGTCGGTTAGACTAGGCAGTGGAAGTCCTGATCTGGACGATCGGGCAAGGGAAGTCCTGGTGAGTGAAGTTGGGCAAGGGAAAGTCCTAGTTGTATGCTAGGCAAAGGGAAGTCCTGATTTGGAGGATCAGGCGGAAGTCTTAGCATAGTCAAGTGCACCAGGTGAAGTTTGGGCTGGTATAGGTGACCGAGTCGCAGCAGAAGTCTGGGCTGGTCTACGTGACCGAGTCGCAGCAAAAGTCTGGGTTGGTTAGTGAGAATCGAACCGCAGTAAAAATCCTGGGGGGCGAGGATAGAGCCGAGCATAAGTCCAACAAGTCTGGAGGACTTGGTTGGCATGAATTCTCCAGAATGGAGTGGGTTAGACTAACCCAAGATTTCGATAGAAATCTGAAGTTAGACCCACTAAGTAAGGATTTAGGTTGTTTTGTTTGCTTGCTTGTATGCTTGTCTTGCAGGAACCAGGAACTGGAACCAAGAGGGAAAAAGCTGAGGTGAAGCAAGCAAAGTCAACTCAAAGTATTGCTCAAAGTCAACTCTGGTCAAACCCGAGTTGAGTCGACTCAACTGGGGATTTGAGTCGACTTGGCAGTGGAGTTGACTCAGATAAGGTTTTGATTTGACTCAGGCTGACGCAGAGTCAAAGACTTATTGCGATTGACGCCACATCAACTGGAGTAGACTCAGAAGGCAACTGGAGTCGACTCAGACAGGATAACAGGCGGAAGCGATAAAAGTTAATCTGCCACGTCAGTTGGAGTCGACCCAGATGGGCATCAGAGTCGACTCAGGACCAGTATATAAGGAGGCTTCGACCAGCAGCAGTGAATAACAAATTGATACGCCTTCCTTCCGACAAGAGCTGCTTCTGAACGTGAACGGGGCTAGACGCTTACAACCAGAGAAGATCCAGGAGGAGTGCGCAGCGCTCAGGACTTCCGGATCGGCTAAGTGTTTAGTTTATTTGTTCTTTATTTTATTTTTTTGTATTATTTCTTGGACTGTAAGACGGGTTGCTCCGTCTTTGAACGACGTTTGGAAAGGAGACCATTAGTGGACGGGCGCCTCCCGAATTATGCCTTGGACGTACTAACCCTGGGGGGTTAGGAACAAGTAAATCCCGCGTATCCCCTTGCATTTATTTCTAATTCCGCTGCTTAGTTTTTGTTAGTAAAACGAACGAAAGTGAAAAAGTGACACGCGTTATTCACCCCCCCCCTCTAGCGCGTATTTCGATCCTACACTAAGTCTTTCAACCCTGCACACTTGGTAAAGAGGTTAAACCCACAACAAACCTAACTTTAACTTATTTGTCATTCATCAAAACTTGAGTTTGATTGTTAGTGCAAACTGCACCAACAATCTCCCCCTTTTTGATGCAATGACAACCTGGGTTAAAGTTAAAAAAATAACATATTAAAGCAATAAGTATAGACATAATATGCAAATGACATGCTCTAAAATCAGGGTTGTTTTAATTGTTTTAATTTCTAACTCTTAACCCTATAACCCTCCCCCTTTGGCATTCATCAAAATAAATGAATAACATGTATTTAAGTAATAGGCACTCAAGTGCTTAAAAAATAGACTAAGATTCTAAAATGATTTAGAGGGAGAGTCAAATTCTAATACAAAATAGACTAAGTTTAAGAGTGTTAAAATAACTAAGTGTAAATCATGTTAAAAGATATAGAACTAGTGCTTAGAAAACATGAATAAAACTAAGTTTTTTTTTAAAAGAGATTTTCAAAAACATTGTAAGGCTTAAGTCAATCATGAAAAAGTATCTTATAAAAACAAATTTTTCAAACAAATTAAGGCTTAAGTCATAAGTATTGTGTCAAGTAAGAAATTCAACCCATGTATACTTCTTTCTTGAAAAGAAAATTTTCCAGAAATATTTTCAAAGATAAAGTTAAAAAAACTTTTAAAGACTATTTTCAACAAGTTAATTTCAAAGCATATTAATATGAAAGAGTATTTTTTTCAAAAGACTAGTTTTAAAGTAGATTGAAAAAATATTTCAAAAAAATTCCAAAACTATTTTCAAAAATAAATTTTCTAAAATTATTTTCAAAATAATATTTAACTCATATATTTGAAAAGTTAGAATACACAGTATAGAAAGTTAGACTCAAACTCCCCTTGAACCAAGTAAGAATTTTAGCCCACTTTGGATGTCTAACCTCAGTTACTAGCTAACTATCTAGAGGATAGTAGTTTTCTCTAGGTTAGTCAAGTCAAGCACTAGTGTCTAGCTTAAGTTTACAGAAAGACTACTTGACTTGATCAATGTGAAGGTGGTATTTAACGCCCAGACTTGCTACGATGCACAGACTTAAGCATTCTGAAGTCCAAGCAATACCCTATGCATCTCACATCATTCTAAGTTATGGCAAACACAAACAAGTTATACCTAATATGTTTTGTGAGATGCGACTTCTAAATCTATAGGTTCATGCAGGTCTAGGGGTCGAGCTTAGGCTAAGTCCACCAACTTTTGAAAATCAAGTTTTAAAATCAATTTTGAAAATCAAATTTGAAAATAAAGTTTAAAAATTACTTTTTGAAAGTTTGAGTTCAAAAATCAAGTTTGAAATTTTAAGAAAAAAATCAAGCTAATTAATTAACATTGAGCTAAGTGTAAACCAGAATTTGTGAGCTGATTTTTTAAAAAGTGAGAGTGATCCGGTCAGTCCTAGTCTACAACACACATTCCTATTAATCTTCTTAAGTTGATAAATTCAAATTTAGGAAGTGGTTTAGAAAATATATCAGCTAGGTTAGCCTTAGATTCAACGTGATTAAGTTTAATTTCTCTTTATTTACATGATCTCTAACAAAATGGTGTTTTATTTCTATATGTTTGGTCTTCGAGTGGTGGACTAGGTTTTTGGTTAGGTTAATTGAACTTAGGTTATCAATATAAATTTTAACACTTTTAAACTCTATGTTAAAGTCTTTTAGGATATGCATCATCTAGAGTAATTGGGCGACATATTCGTCCATAGCTATGTACTCAACTTAAGTGGTGGATAGGTGATAGAGCCCACACTAGTGTCACGAGTGAACCTCAAATTAGAATTTATAATCGAAAACCCTTAGCTCACAAATAAATGTAATATAGGGGCCACGAGTCGTATTTTTCAAAGGACTAGTAAAGAATTTGTATGAATCAAGCTAAGATGTCGTTCTTTTTGGATTTTTTATATGAAATGGGGTTTTGATGTTTTTAAACGAAATGTAAATGAAAATTCATTAAATGAAATAAAATGCAAGTTCGCTAACCTAGAAGTGAAACTATTGAGGCAAGGTATCAAAATAAACCTAAAAATGCAATTGACTCGAATCAAAGTATCATCCTAAACCTATTAGCATTGACGATGAGATTTGAAATAAGAAATCAGAAATCAAGCTAAAAACTAGAGAATACCAATGGCAAGCTCTAAACATCCTCAAAGCAATGAAATGAACAGCTTAAACATGCAAAGCAGTTAGAGAAACAAAGAAAACAAAAAAAAAACTAGGCTAATGTATTAAATTTGGTATTAAAGAAACAAATCTAACTTGCTAACCAATTATGCAATGTAAGTATCCAATCTTGCTTAGCTAGCCGTAGACAAATGCTTAAACCACTCACACTTATCAAACATGATACACTCATCGGATTCTGATACTGAACAGTACTAAATTCAGAAATTCAGATGAAAGCATTTCAGAAAATCTTTGAGAAACTGAAACTATTGAAACTCTAAATTGATTAGGACAACTACAAATAGCTAAAGTATTAATGAGTTGTGATACAATTTGATCAAAACAAAATTTCAGAGATGCAAATACAGAAACAGAAAAAAACATAAAACCAAAATGCAGTTTAATAGAACAGAAACTTCAGAATAGAAATCAGATAAACGATCCTTAGATCTTCCCTTTCCAGATTGATTCCAATCTTGCCGTCACACAAGATCTGAGGAAACCAACAGAAATCCAAGAGAAAAGACTATCAAACCAAGCTTGATTTAATCCTGATCAACTCGCTCTAACGCAGCTTCAGAAACCCTCTTTGATACATTAAACAGAGCTGATCAAGATTTGATACTTCAGCTGATATTCTTCAAATCACAATCACTCCAATGCTCAAGAACCCTCAAAATCCTTCAAAGAATGTTGGTGCAAGATGCACTAAGATCTTGTCTAGTGTTTCGATGTTTGACAATACACCTAAGTCTGATCAATTTGACCAAGGGGTGACCCAAACAGGATCTGATGTTTGGGTGTGTGGAAGTGAGCAAGAAGACCTAGTCGGTTAGACTAGGTAATGGAAGTCCTGATCTGGATGATCAGGCAAGGGAAGTCCTGGTGAGTGAAGCTGGGCAAGGGAAAGTCCTAGTTGTAGGCTAGTCAAAGGGAAGTCCTGATTTGGAGGATCAGGCGGAAGTCTTGGTAGAGTCAACGTGCACCAGGCAGAAGTATGGACTTGGTCAGGAGGACCAAGTTGCAGAAGAACTGGACTTGGTCAGGAGGATCAAGTTGCAGTTGAAGAATGGACTGATCAGGAGGATCAGTTGCGTTCAAGTCCTGAGGGGCAACGACAGAGCCGAGCGCAAGTCAAACAAGTCTGGAGGACTTGGTTGGCATGAATTCACCAGAATGGAGTGGGTTAGGCTAACCCAAGATTTCGGTAGAAATCTGAAGTTAGACCCACTAGGTAAGACTTTAGGTTATTGTATTTGCTTGCTTGTATGCTTGTCTTGCAGGAACCAGGAGCTGGAAGCAAGAGGGAAAAGCAGAGGTGAAGTAAGCAAAGTCAACCCAAAGTCAAGCACAAAGTCAACTCTGGTCAAACCTGGGTTGAGTCGACTCAGATCAGGTTTTGAGTCGACTCGGCACTGGAGTCGACCCAGATCGGGTTTTGAGTCGACCCAGGCTGACGCAGAGTCAAGACTTATCAGACTTGGCACTGGAGTCGACCCAGATCGTGTTTTGAGTCGACCCAGGCTGACGTAGAGTCAAGATCTTATCGTTGCTGACGCCACACAAGCAGGAGTCGACCCAGGAGTCAAGATGAGTTGACTCAGAGAGGAAATCGACGAACGGGATAAAATTTGATCTGCCACGCAAGCTGGAGTCGACCCAGATGGGCATCTGAGTCGACTCAGGCAGGCTATAAAAGAAGCCTTCGAGTAGCAGCCAGAAATGATCATTCTAACATCCACCTTCCAACAAGAGCCGCCGCTGCCGAACGTGAACGGGACCAGACGCTTGAACCGGGGAAGATCCAGGAAGAGTGCGCGGCGCTCAGGACTTCCAGAACGGCAAAAGTGTTTGAGTTTCTTTATTTCTATCTTACTTTCAGTTACTTATATTGTTTGTATTTTGTGGATTGTAAGACAGGTTGCTCCGCCTCCGAACGTTGTTCGGAAAGGAGACCATTAGTGGACGGGCGCCTCCCGAATTAGGCCTTGGACGTACTAACCCTGGGGGTTAGGAACCAAGTAAATCCCGCGTGTCCATTACATCTATTTCTAATTTCGCTGCTTAGTATTTGTATAGTTAAACGAACGAAAGCGAAAAAGTGACACGCGCTATTCACCCCCCCTCTAGCGCGTGTATCGATCCTACAATTGGTATCAGAGCAGATGCGCTCTTAATTGGACTAACCGCCAAGGGAGCAAGACGGCAAAGATAGAGGGGGAGAAAGGTATGTGTTTAATGTAGGGATCTATATGCGCGAAAAACTGATTAAACCACATATAAAGCAGCGGAAAACAGGATCCCTCCAGAAGATCCATGCGAAAACATACTCGTTTGACGATTCTACCTATTAGAATCGAGTTTACCTTCGATGCGTGCCCTTCGCAATCCCGACAGCAACTCTTGCCTTCAAGGTCGTCGGATCTCAGCACGATCAGTGTGTTCGCACCTCCACGGTATCCACACGAACACTAAAATGGAGATGAACCGAACTGTGGTGCTAGCCACAGAATAGGGTTCGGCCAAGGGAAGAAGAAGAGAAGAAGAGCAAGAGCAAGGGCATCCAACAACCCCTTCATCAAGAGCCTCTCACCCCCTTTTATAGCCCACCATGAGATATAATGGATGAAGGGGAAAATTAATATAATATTAATTCCGAAATTAATATTTTATCAATCTCCATACATCTCATGCAAGAAGATCTTTTCCCCTTTCAATAAAGATCATGTAATACCCGTAATTTCTGTGATAATTCTGGATAATTATGTATAAAAATGATAGATTAAATTATGATAAATAGGATGATTAATAATTTAATCTCTGTGCAGAGAAAGATCAAGAAAAATTGAGAAACGCTATTTACCCCCTCCTCTAGCGAACCAACCGATCCTTACAATGGCCACGAATGTATTTTCCATTCCTTGCTCACTAACAACTACATGAATTGGAGAATCCAAATAAATTAAAAGCTTTGCTTGGATGCCAAGATGTTTGGGAAATAGTTTATAGAGGCTATGAGGTGCCTCAAGATGAACAAAATTTTGTTGAGAAACAAAGGGCAACAATTATGCAGCAAAGGAAAATGAATAAAACGAGTCATTTTCCATATCTATCAAGGTCTAGATGAGACTGCTTTAAGAATATTGTTGGTGCCACCAATTCAAGAAAGGTTGGAATATTCTCCAAAATTCATATAAAGGAAATGAGAAGGTTAAGAGGGAATTCCTCCAATCATTGAAAGGAGAGTTTGAAGATCAATAAGTTTGAATTTGTGTCAACTATTGGACTTGGGTGTTGGTCATTGTAACCGACTAAGAAGAACTTGTGAGGAACTTGAAATTTTGTATTAGAGAAGATCTTGCAAATCTTTGGAACCTAAGTTCAACTATTTTATACCAACCATCGAAATTTATAAAGAAGTAACCAAAATCATAAAGTTGGATGAATGAACTTATGTGTTTTGTCCTAGTTGATGAGATTATGATACAAAAGAGAAATTGGGGCAATCTCTACAAAGCAAACTTTCTATCAATGACGAGAAAGGAGTATCAAAAGGGAAAAGTAGCCAAGAAGGTCATATTCATGATTGTGGTCATGGAAGAGGCCATGCTGGAACTTTCAACATAGTTGAGACATGGTAGTTACAACACTAATGAAGGAAGTAACAAGACTATTGGTGGAAGAAGTTATGTAGGTAGACGTAGAAGGTATGATGGAAGCAAATTTCAATATTCCAATTGTAATGAGTTTGGTCTATTATGCTTTCGAATATTGGCATGATCATTGGTAGGCGTTCCGCAAGTATACGGAATGTCGTCAAGTAATAAAGATATCGAATCCACAGGGACCGTGGAATTGATCACTAAACTAGTACAATAAGAGTAGAGAGATCACTTACGTTGAATTTGTGTGGAGAAGAGAGAGTGTTCAAGCTCCTAAACCCTCAAATAGAGAGAAATCGAGTGTGACAGATGTGTGGAAACGATCCTAGGACTTCGGATTCCTCGAGATTATGTTTGATTGACTATGGATCCTTTATCATTCTTCAATACATGCACATTTGTAGGGATTCAAACCAATGTATCCAATTAGACCTCGTCAGGTTTCCTCAGAATAAATCATTGGTGTTCTAGTGTTATGATTGCCAGTTTGAGATGACACTAGTTAGCCTGGTTATGACTCTCCCACTGTCACTCGGTCGCCCCAACATACTACCAATGCCCTATTCTCTGTCACAGGGTATCCATTTAAGGACCGATCTCCCTAACAATCAATAACCATTAGATATCCCTTATAATGATTCATTGTAGCCTAAAGATTTCTTTGAAAGGTCCGGTTAAAGGTTAACCCTCTGTCACAAGGCACCCCGATATACGATCCTAAGAATCCTCAAAATCACAATAAATCCTTACCCTCATAGATTCAATACCATTCATAGACATATTATCAATAAATCACAAGACACAAATCCATGAAACAACATGTATATATATATCACTGAACATGGTAATAACAAATCCACAAAATCAATCATCCATACATCTCGATTCATCCTAATCCTAGAATCTAGAGAACTACTCTATAACGGAGAGAATATAACTCGAAGAAGGGTTGAAATAATACATTTTAAATCCTAGAAAGGAAATAAAACTTATCGATGAAGGTCTTCTTCTCCCGCGTTGCCTTCTCCTTATTGACGTGGGACGGAGGTGATGGAGTAATCCCGATCAGATGGATGGATCATCGATTCCTGCTCCGGAATGTGGCTTCGGTGGCTCAAAACACTCCTTGAAACTCTCCCAAAGTCTTCCCCCTTTTTTAGGGTTCTTAAGAAGACTATTTATATGGACAGGCACGCCCCCATCACACGGCCGTATTTTGGAGGTACAGCCGTGTGCTGCCGCTCTTCTGTGGAGTTGGTATTGATGGGAACCTTGAAATTTTGCTCCATTGAATTCTTGTCGGATAAAATTTTTTCAAAAATGAAATCTTATCAAGTGGCCCTCATAATCAATCAACTAGGAGGTTGATTGATGCATTAAGATCATTGGACTCTTGTGTTTGGTATCCTTCTGCTGTATTCCTCTTCCTCTACTCAAACGTTGTGTGGCCAACGAACCTTCGAGATAACTCCACGAAATCTCTTCAATCCGATGGCTAGCAAATAAGGAACCTTCTTCTCCTTTCTAGTTCTTCTAGTTCCTCCTTCTTCTTGATCTCTTGGCTGCTGGCCCTAATAAGAGGAGGTCCTCTTGTGTGCCGGCCCTAGCAAAGAAAGGGAGGAAAGGAGGGGGGCGAACAAAGGGAAGAAACACCTCTCAAGGGGCACCGACCCTAGCTAAAGAAAAAGGGGGAGAGGGAGGGCGCCGGCCACTTGAAGCAAGGGGGAAAGGGAATTGAAATTAGATTGTTTTCCCTCTTGTAATCCCTCTTTTATATAGCTAAGCCATCATGGAAATTTAAAGATTCTAACAAATTTTCTTATCCAAATTTAGTTAGAAAAATCTAATAAAATCTTCAAGAAGAATTTATTAGAAACAATCTAATAACTTTATCTTATCTAGATTTATTTAGAAATAAATCTCTTGATAAGATTTTATTAGAAAATAACAACATTATTTATATAGATTTATTAGAAATAAATCTCTTAAAAAGATTTTATTAGAAAAAAATCTAACAACCTCACTTATCTAGATTTATTAGAAATAAATCTCTTAATAAAATTTTATTAGTTTCTTAATAAATTTCCTTGTTTAAATTTTATCTTTCTCTTAATAAAATATCTTAACAAAATATCATTAATTTCTTAACAAAATTTCTTTATTAAGAAACTTTATTTTCTGATAAAATTTCTTAACAAAATTTTTTAACAAATTTTGTCTGCAGAAGAAATAGAATTCTTAATAGAATTTTGTAAAAGAAATTCTTAATAGAATTTCTTAACAGAAATTTCTAACATAATTTTTCTCCAAAAAAAATTCTTAACAGGAGAAAAATTCTTAACAGAATTTCCTATCTGAAACTCTTTTAGAATTCTCTTAGGTGGATTCGAGACTTTATCCAGAGGCTACAGCAGGGACCTAGAGGAGGAATTGGATTTGGCCTCCTGATGGGCTTGGGCTTCCTGTGTTCTCCCTGAACACCCAACTCAAGTCCATCAATAATAACTCATACCACTAAAGGGCTATTATTGAACTACCGCACCAATCTCATATTATAGTATGAGCTCCTTCTTACTATGAGTGCATTAATCTCCCTGTGTTTAAGATATCGTATGTCTGTTAATTAATTGAATTACTGACAACTCAATTAATTAACTTCTGAGTCCGAGAGTAGTACCACTCAACCTTATTATCATGCGGAACTAAGTCCACCTGCAGGGTTTACATGATAATCCTTATGAGCTCCTCAAGGGGACATCATCAGCCTAGAAAACATTTATGA